>NW_013667352.1:0-5821 GCF_000517525.1 Limulus polyphemus | reverse complement strand
CTTTAATATAAGTTTAACACAACAGCAAATGAACAATGTTTCAACCTGATGATGACAAAACCTTGTCGAAACGTTTTACAGTTGCTGTTGTGTTAAACTTATATTAAAGTTTTTCTTCATTACCCATTCAAACCGTCTCCAACCATTATTATAGACCATATATTTTTTAATGTATTTTTTCTCTTAAAAACCATATATTTTAAATGTACTTTTTCTCTTTTTGACCATATATTTTAAATGTACTTTTTCTCTTTTTTACCATATATTTTAAATGTACTTTTTCTCTTATAAACCATATATTTTAAATGTATTTTTTCTCTTATAGACCATATATTTTAAATGTATTTTTCTCTTTTTCCTTTTCATCTATTTACAACAAAGTTCAACCTTGATGTTACATGAACTAATGAAGATGAAACATTATAAAAATTGAGATCAGTGTGTGATATATGATGTTATTTATGTCATTTTAGAATAAATCACACAAACATCTTTTTCTAGTGTAACACTCAGTATAAAAGCCTTGTTACACATCAGAACCCACTTAGATACAAACACAAAGTGTCAAAAGGTTAAAGTATATTGTACTTTATAACATCACAGCAGGAAGGTGTATTTCTAGATAAACTCTAAAACCAAAACTGTTGTATTTAGATTGTTCTACAAAACATTTGTATGATTATCAAAATCTAACCCAATGCAGAAATACCACTTTTATACTAGTGTCTTTACCATATGGTTAATGAATATACTTAGTAACATGTTTACACTCACTTGATAAACCTTCTAATTCAGAGTTAATTTGATGAAACTCCTCTTTTGGTTCTTTTTTCAAACTCACAACATCATGTTTTGTACAATCAGGAACTTCATCATCACTCTCACTGAACTTGGAAATAATGTCATCTTGTGGTGAATGATCAGGCTGCTCCATTTGTATTGTTGCGTCATCGAGATCATGTGATTCTCACGCTCTCTACTATCTAGAATTATCCTGTACTTTGGCGAATGTTCTAGTTCTTACTAGATATAGGGTAGGCGGGTATATAAAAGAGGGGAATGTAACGTGTCTGGGTAGATAGTGAGTAATTGAACTGTAGTCACACGGTATTGTTGAAGTTAACGTTCGTTCGTTACAGTGTTGTTTAGCGCGATTGTTGAAGTTGAGTGTATCGGTAAAGTTGTATTCGGAAAGAATAAACCAGTTTTTATTAAGAAAGAACTTGTGTCGCTTAAGTTTCGTCGGAACGAAGTTGCGAAAAATCAATCAACACAAACGGAGACGTAACCTTACTAAGATGTCTTATTTCGAAAATAAAATTACATAATAGCATTTTATCGATTTCCTTCTCATTGAATCAGAGTTTCTGAATGGATCAGCTCATTATAATATTGTTAGAGCTTGTCTATAGAAGGTGTTCTCCTTTGATCCCACATTAATTTGTTGAAGTTAAGTATTCTCGGCTAAATATGCTTTGGCGTCCATAACCACTTATCCCACAGTTGAATATCTCTGATACCTTTCATTGTTTAACTTGTAAAACAGCTATTCTTTACATTTACCCTGGCATTGACTCTACTTACTATTTTGATTTTTTGAAAATAAATTAAGTTTTACTTATAATATAAGGTTATTTGCAGTTTTTTGTAATCATATTAGAGTTGTTAGAAACTAGAAAATACTAAAAGCTACTAATGTTATCTGCCACCGTCCCTAATTTTGAACTATTGACCAGAGGCAAACAGCACCTTACCATCTACTAGTCACGCTAATGAATTGACTGCCAGTCTTATAACAGGCCTATAACTTAAAGTGCGGGGTATATTTTGTGGTATCTCGCACAGATTCGAACCCGATCCGCCACCACCAAAATTCAAAGCTCTACCACAAGGCCAATCTGCGTTCATTTTGATAAAACAAAAACATTCGAAGTAAATAATAAACACGTTACTTGTCTCTGAAATACTTAAGAAAAGAGTTACACGTTATTTCATGGAAAATCAAATTACTAGGCTATCAAATAAAACATCTAAGTACAATAAGACTCATAATAATAGTTTAAAAATGAAGGCAACAGCTCATTTTACTGACTTTCTCTGTTAGTTACCGAATTTATATTTCTGGTAAGAATACACCCTGAACTAAGACGAATTAGGCTTCAGTAGAATTCTCTTATTCAGCCACTCTGATTCGGTAGAAGGCTAAGAGCAAAGTTGCAGTGGGAAGGCAACAGCGTCGGTCCACACGTTGAAACACATAAGTAAAGCATGTTGAGGAAAATCTTTGCTGCTTATTGATTATAACATACACGAGGCATTAAAGAATAAAAAAAAACAATAAATCCCATGAAGATTGATTCTGCTTTAAGAGGTCTATATAATAAATTCGCCCTAATCTAGTGCATGATCTTTAAAAGATTATCACTTTGATTTTTTTTGGTTAGGCCTTTAATATCATAAACATTAGTTAGTACAAATACACATATATATTGCACTAAGTATAGTACTGGTTGTTGAATATAAGTTTTGGTTGTAACATCAAAATAAAAACAATTAGAATTTGGCCTGGGTGTGTAGAAGCGATAAAACGTCTAAAATTGCAAGAAACCGGAAAAAAGTTTGTAATCAACTATTGATTCTCTACAATTTGAATATCATTATCTCGTTAACTTCCTTAACACTAACTATAAAATATTATTTGTCTGATAGCACTGAAATGAAAATTAGTAAACCATATTTCCCAAAATACACCACAGATAGTTCGAACTGAACGTTGCTGCGCCATCTATAAAGCAGTATATTACAAATCCTTCAGCAATATATTTAAGTTATTGACTCTACGTATACAAAGTATCGGCGTTTCTTTCGGACGAGAGTTTACATAAATACTTCAGAAATCATAGTTAAAGATGATTGACATTACATGCAATGAATTATCGTGAAAACAAAACAATCTGATATCAGTTTAAGGACTTTCATAGTAAACCTTATAATTGATTTAGATTAGGAGATTAGGTAGTTGAAATTATCATTAAAATATTTATAACTTTTAATAATTCATACAACGCGTCATTGAGTAAAGAACATGATCATAGCGTTGCCTCTTCTAATTGAATGGTTGTCTTGATCAAACCTGTCATGAAGTATTGGAAGTTCACATGTGTTTATAAATGGCCTAAGTAATTAAATACAGCTTAACATAATACACCCTATTCTGAATCTGAATGTCAATACCAGTCATTATCACTTACTGGGCGTTTCGGTATGTGGTCACTTAAAAGTATTCTTCCTTACACGCAAGAAGCTAATTTGTGTGGAAAACAAAATATACTATTTTCTATGTAATATTCTATTTTTAAGTTAAAGTAATCATTTTAAGAGTACCTAACAGAACTATAGGTATACGGGTGTATTATATATGCATATATATATATATATATATATGTATACCTCACCCATTGTGTCCAGCTGTTAAATACATCATTGTCAATATATTATTGGATATAGCTCAAGCCAAAGGAAAAAGTTCGTAATTATAATTTTTCATTGTTTAATAATCTTTATTTCTGGAAAACTGTAGTTTCCTTGCAAAAGTTAAAGCAATAGATTGAATGTAATGTATAGGTTTTTCTACCGTGATAAATAAATATGTTCAAAGTTCCTTTATCGATATGCAGTACAACAACGAATAAAATATACTTGAAATGCTGCTATCTACTTTTCTCATTAAAATTCGAACTAGGTCAGTTAAAAGATAAGTGATTAAAGTAACTATTGGTCGTACTGTGACGTCTTGGCATCTATTATGTAATCTTTTCATTGAAAATCCGTATTAGGTACGTCAAGAATTAAGTCGTATTTTGCTATCATGCATTAATCAAATTTTATGTATACATAAGTTTGTAGATAAATAGGGCAAAAGTTACCTTCCTAGTAAGAGAACAGAACATTTTTTATTCTAACGGACACAGAAAGAATTACGTGAAGAGATGAAGCTGACGTAACTTGATTTACAAATTTTATTAGCCTAAAAAATGAAGTGTGCAGTTTACGTTAGATTCAAACTTTTTAAAAAGCAGTTGAATTTCTAAAGAGTGTTTTCTCTATAACAAGCACTATTCACAGAAAATCCAATGTACCTCAAACTCCTCCTACGGTTACCCAAAAGTGGAAGGGAACCGCGCCCAAAAAGTAAAACCGCTAGGACACCCGCACGTGGTACCTGAGTAAGTGAGCCAAGCTTGATCCCACTAGTATGTAAGGAGTAGAGATACGAACATAATTTCAAAAATGGCGCTTCAAGATCTTAAAGAGATCAAGAACATAAAATCCGATAACAGACTCGAGCTTAATGACCCTACAAACCTACCCCTAGACTTCTATCATGCTTTGTTAACCTTCAGGGAGCGTTTTAGTTCCAGTTAATACCACAAGGAGGTCTGTATTCGAGAAAAAAATTTAAAATACCTTCCCGTAGAACCTGAAAACGTGTGCTAAATTTGGTTCCTCTAGCTTGTGAATGGGAAAATAAACACAGTTTCAAAAATAGAGCCCCCTGGGATTCCAAGAGGGGGCCAGGAGCACAAAATTCGATGCCAAATTACAGTTCAGCAACCCTGCAAATCTATTTCTGGACCCCATCATGCCTGGATTACCTTCAGTGTTTTGTCTCTTTCACTTCTTCGCTACTAACCACTACATCTATCTTTCCACGTACCAGGCCCTCGGATCCCCGTTGTTGTGGTGATTACGTAACTGTATTGTTAGTTTGTCTGAGAATTAGCTCAACAGTACTTCATGTAGTTTAGTCAACATGCTCTGGATTACTTATATTTTGACACTGATAATTCTAGGTTTTGGTTCATATCAGAAATTGAAAAAAAATATATTGTTACTAGTCTTTTACTTGTAGCTTCTAGTGAAAAGCTACCTCGTGCTAAAGATATTTGAACTCTCTCAGAACAGAGTTTTCACATGTCTATCTCGTTCGTAAAAAATGAACAAATCGATCAAGAATTTGGAGCTCGTCGACCTGCTTTAAAGCTCCAGTTTAAAGTTATATTACTATGTAGGATTTACTCATCTAGACATTAATAACATTGAGAGCTTTTGGTGGTTTTTTTAGCCTTTACACAGACACACACGTATATAACCACCAAATCAACACGTTTCAAACTAAAAGAAGTACATACAGTCCGCTTAGTGTTTTGTGTTCATTAAGACATAAAACGTTTATAACTCCTACAGCTTATGCCACTTAAACAATAGTCATTAAATATCTTCGGTAATTAAAACATAAATTTAATTAGAGACCAAGAAAAATATGTTGTTGTTTTTGACTTTTCATCAGCGTGGCTATTTTTTTAGATAAATTCGGGTTGTTAACGGTACTGTTGCATTTTAACTCCGAAGCTAAATCTTTGAATGGACACTTTTTTTTTATTAAAATGTGTATTTTTTCTACAGATCATAGAAATGATACTATTTTAAAGTTGTAGTAAATTGAATAGTATTTGGATAGCGATCGAAATATGATCGTCAAAATATACAATAGTTTATATATACCTTCTATATTTATATGATTCAAGCAGTTTCATTTTGTTTTTTTTCACTATTTGTTGCACTTTGGTACATAATATATACGTAATAAAGATGAAACTGACAACAAGTGGAAGAAATTAATAACTTTTTTTTTCTGTTGCATAAAAACGCATAAAAAAGTAAAAGTTATTATAAGTATGATTTTAATCTTCATTACGTACCTAATGCGTATTGTTGCGTCAGCAGTCACATGACCGCCGTGACGCAACGTTTCTAGAAC
>NW_013667351.1:240851-252029 GCF_000517525.1 Limulus polyphemus | reverse complement strand
ACAGTAATAGACAAAATGGAAGGCAACTAATTAACACCCATTTGAAACTCAAGAAAAGGGAATTATTGTCCAGCGATTTGTAAGAATAAATATAACAAAAGTGTTAAAGGCAATCAAAAATGATAAATAATTGGCATAAATATTGAGTCTAGGCATTTCATAATATGATCATTACTAGTAGATGTCTTAATCTTTGAATGCAAACATAACCTGTGCCATTCTAATCAACTAAATGTTTTTGAATAAACTTTACTGGTTCATGCACCTTTTTCTCTGATCATAGAGTACACTCACACGTCTATTAATTCACATTTTGGTGAAACGAATAAGTAGAAGAAAATGGAAAAAATAAAGGTATTTTTCAACATGAAAGAAACACAAATCTCTATAAATGGTAGCGAAAATTTAAAGATAACAGATAAGGTAGAAATAGAACTTAATGTGGTACTTTTCCGAAAACGTACGATAGTTTCCAAAACTAAGTCTAAATATTGAATATCTATAAAGGAAAACTAATGAAAAATAGATTAATATGTTAAAATGAAAGACGAGATTTCTATTTTCATGTAGTTTACCATCAAAACGACAGGAAAGAGTACTAGAAACGTATCATGTATGATAATAATAATTTCGGAAATATTCGGACAGAATTATGTTGTTTTTTTTTCTAAAACACCCTTTTCTTAATTTGTAAGGTAAACCTGATGAACAAATGATCATGAAAGAAACTGACTCTCAGTCCAACATTCTTGCTTCATAGAAACCTGACGAGATCAGTTACATGTAGCTAAATGTTTTCGTGATCATATAAATCTTTCTCTCAATAAGAGGAACTGCTTAATAATAAGCCGAGAACCCAATTTGAGTACAACAAAGGGATAATAGTTCTTTCTGTGTGGTAACGATACAAAGAAAAGCTAATGTAATATTCAACTCATTTTAGATCCTACCCCTTTCTTGTGAAATCTAACAGCATTTGGTTGAGTTTTCCATAAATTAGATACGGAAAAACTTAAATTTTTAAAGATATCGAGCAGATCGTGGCCCATGGTTGATGTGCCAGACTGAAAACCCGCGATTTGCGCCTTATTAAAAAGATAGAAGTCTGGATACATCTCAAGAGTGACGGTAAAATTTTACTGTTCAATTAGAGAAATGAAAGAGATTACCTTGGGTACTACAAATATGACAAAGAAATATAAGCTCCAGACTTTATACCCACATTATAAAAATTCATATTGAGATTACTGTTTCACAATTAAGGTGCTATAAACAAACTTATACCACAAACAACTGGTAAACAAATGTATTTAATATTTAAAGCATTTTCGGCTGGTACTCTCTTATTTTGCTGAAAATGTATAAGTGAATGAGCGAGAATGTTAATTGGGCGATTTAAAGCTATATTTATTATACTATTTAAAAATAGGAATCACTCAACTCTAAAAATACACGTGTCCAAACTTACCATTGTAATAAATGATAAAGACCTGTTATTTTTAATCACTGGTGTCTTTGTAAAAAGAGTTATGTTACAAAGCTACTATTTAATCTTAGAGGTTTATTGATGCTACGAAGCACATAGCAGACATATAGAAGGTTGGAAAAATAATGCTTGAACGTTGGTGAAAATAGTTCATTATAGATACTTCAAAACAGAAATTATAGTAGCGATATTTCTTGAAATTTGCTTTATAAATCGGTTACTATTTTAACCATGAGAACAATCCTTTTCCCTTTCTTTGGACTTAAATCCAAAATATGCCATTATCTGAGAATACAGTTACCTGGGACATTTCATCAAAATATGCCATTATCTGAGAATACAGTTACCTGGGACATTTCATCAAAATATGCCATTATCTGAGAATACAGTTACCTGGGACATTTCATTAACTAATTAACCTTACAGCCACATTTCTAGAATCCAAATCAGTATAGTCACAGAAAATTTTATTTAAATAATTCGGGTCTCAAAAGAATTGTTTGTTTGTTTGTTTATAGTTAAGCACAAAGCTACACAATGGGCTATCTGTGCTCTGCCCACCACGGGTATCGAAACCCGGTTTCTAGCATTGTAAGTCCGCAGATATACCGCTGTGCCACTGGGGGGCTCTCAAAAGAAATTTAAATTCTTGTTAATTTTTCTTTTTAAAATAAATTTTTCATTATTGATGAATAACATACACAGTATAACATGACCACAGTGAATTTGTAGCAAAAATTACAAAAAACGATAGAGTACCTTTCCTAGTCAGCCAAAATTACAACATTTGAAGAATGGTGGGTAAAAACATATCAAAATTATGAGAAACATTCCCTAGTTAAAACTGATATTATATTTCTCTTGAACTAATAAGAAATAACTCAATGGATTAAAAAAATTAAATTGGAGTGAGGAAGTTACTCATTCCTAACTTGTTAGATGTATGTTTAAAATTACTTTATAATCGTACCTGTTATAATTGACTTTGTAGTAAATGTTCTAGAAGGTCATGGGAACTTGCTCATATGAAGTATGATACCACATGTACACATACAGCTGCAGGCTCGGCCCCACTGAATATTTTCAAAAAAAGAAGACTACTATATAATGTATTGTTTTGATAATTAAGAAACTGGTGTTATTAAACTCAGACATCAATCATACGTACACAGATCTGTCAGTTGCATAAAAACTTCAACTGCTTCATATTTTTAATATTAATTTAGGTAATTCTTTATTTATTTATTTATTTTTAGCGAAATTGTTTTGTCAGATATCATGTTTGTCCAAAGAAATGTCCCAAAATGTCGTTATATGCGAACATTTTGTACTTCTATCTAGCAAACGAAAATAAGACTATTATAAAATATGGAAATAATATATGTTTAAACTGAACTCACTGCTAACTAGTAGTTGTCCTTTATATTATTTCTCCACA
This sequence comes from Limulus polyphemus, assembly GCF_000517525.1. Taxonomy (NCBI): domain Eukaryota; kingdom Metazoa; phylum Arthropoda; class Merostomata; order Xiphosura; family Limulidae; genus Limulus; species Limulus polyphemus. Next base: position 249,105 of record NW_013667351.1, on the reverse strand, counting down.
GAAATACGTGTGGTAGAAAAACAGAATAACATTACTGTTATTAAGCTGGTATATTCTCTTTGAGAAAAATATTTTGAATTACTACTTTGTAAATGTATAGTACAGAAAACGTTATTATATTCCCTTATCATACCAAGGAGACAAAATTTCAGACATTTTGGATATCAATGTTTATAGTATAACAAATAATGACTTTTTTAAATAAGTTTAATTTTTTTTATAATTACCTATTTGTCTTGAAGCTAATAAAACATAAGTTGACATAAATCTATAGGAAAAGATATGTTTAATATACTCTTCAAGTACAACTATAATATTAATACTTTAAATAGAAAAGTGAATGAGAAAATTGTACTTTATCGTGTCAAATTTACTAGATTAAGATCAAGAGTTTTATGTTTATAATTTTGTATAAGCTAAATAATTAAACACAATGAAGTATTTGTTCTGCTTTACTTTGAAAAAAAAATCTTAAGTATTTCATTGTATTTATTAATATAAGAAACATTTCTTGCACATATCACGTAAAACTCTCTCCAAAGAAAACTTTAGCAACCCACTTTGAATGTCCAACATTTGGTGCAATATAACTGTATTTCACTGATATTTCTAACCACATTAGCATCACTGTTTATTGAGGTCAACCGTATGATATAGTATATTTTTGCTCAAATTTTCACATGTGTACAGAAATAAATAAATTTGACTTTTTTCTCCAAATTTTTGTTTTTCGCGGATGATTCAGAGATGTTGCAAGATCTTCTTTCCCATCCAACTCTACCAAATAAAAGGAGATATTTATCATTTTGACGTTATTCAATACTAAATTAGTAGGAATCAGGGGCTACTTGGAAACTGTTGTTTATTCCAAAACAGTATTATATTTTAGGTGGTAAAGAGTGTGTGTTTTTCTTAGAGCAAAGCCACATCGGGCTATCTGCTGTGTCCACCGAGGGGAATCGAACCCCTGATTTTAGCGTTGTAAATCGGAAGACTTACCGCTGTCCCAGCGGGGGACGAGGTGGTAAAGAATGGCACTGTTAAAATCGTCATAAATCCAAGAGAATCAAATAGTTAGGCACTGCTAATTATTTGTTTTAAAGTATGTAAACCTCCACAGGCCATTCGTTATTTATGAACAGCATTCCCCAATTGCCATATACAAACTTTATTTATCTACTACAATGTTTTCTGTACATAATGAGAAATTAAGTCTAGAACTTGAAATTTGTCATAAGGGCATATACAGATAGAACGAATAGGGTGGCTTCTGTGGATTTTCTTTGGAATTTAAATGAAATATTTGTTATACACTTGTTTACTTGTTCACTACGGGGACCGAACTTCAAATTTTAACTTCATTCAAACCATTGAGCCCCCTAGGGACTTGATTATAATTTTACTTCAGATACATTATGCTATTGTCGTTCTTTGCATACTGAAGTTATTGTGGTAGTGTAATAACGTCTAAAGCTTACATTACAAACTCTCAACAAACAGGTGTGTTTAGGAGAAGCTAACAACACATTGAAATAAATAAAAAATATCCTAGAGAACTCCAATCTTCATATATATATAATATTTGTGACATAACGAAAAATACGTTAGGATTGTTTTGGTTCGTATTATAAAACAAGTTCAACATTGTATATAATAAATAATACATTTATATATATCTTAAAATTCATAATGATGCGGTATAACCGACCTATTAGATAATATTATTTAGTATTAAAGAGAGTTGGCTGTTGGTATTGTGGACTAGCTGCCTTCTATATTTAGCCCCCCCCCCCCAGTGGCACAGCGGCATGTCTGCGGACTTACAACGCTAGAATCCGGGTTTCGATACCCGTGGTGGGCAGAGCACAGATAACCAGTTGTGTAGATCTGTGCTTAATTACAAACAAACAATCGACGTTATTACTTCAAAATTAAAGATAGTTAGCTCACAGAGCCCTGGATCAGCTTTGCACAAAATTTAAAAAAAAAGCAGACTTAAGTAACATTATAATTAAGTTAGAGTAAGTTCTTTGTTATAGATTTTCATGTATAATTCTTCTACTTTTATAATACTTGTATACTTAAATAAATACAGTTAGGTTTTTTTCTTTGTCCAAGTGTGATTATATTCGCATTCCAAGTTTTAGATATTTATGCTAAACTGTCTCGGATATTTCAAATTTTCTTGTGTGGAGTCTTTCAATGGCGTCAAACAGGTTTTTATTTATATTTGTTCCTTTCAGTTATTTGTGCATATCGAGCTGAAAAACAAATCAGCATTTTATAAGGTTTTCTACGAAATTAGATAAGAAAAGATTTGGAAAAAAATTAACAGAACGGAAAAAGTCGCTAAACTTAGAGTATCAAAAGAGGGCATCTTAAGTAAACATGTATTCTTCCCATGCTTGTTTTTTTGTTTGTTTGTTTTTTGAATTTCGCGCAAAGCTACACGAGGGCTATCTGCGCTAGCCGTCCATAATTTAGTAGTGTAAGACTAGAGGGAAGGCAGCTAGTCATCACCACCCACCGCCAACTCTTGGACTACTCTTTTACCAACGAATAGTGGGACTGACAGTCACATAATAACGCCCCCACGGCTGAAAGGGCGAGTATGTTTGGTGGGACGGGGATTCGAACCCGCGACCCTCAGATTGCGAGTCGAGCGCCTAATCCACCTGGTCATGCCGGGCCACTCATCCCATGCAAGAGTCTATGTTTCTTTCATTCTCACTAACAATACTTCCCATTTCGTCCTTCTCTTCGTTCCTTTCTTTCTCGCTCGTGCTCTTCTTACTTTCCTCAAACTTTTACCTATAACTTGAATCTTTTATTCTTCCTATTTTTTTTCTCTTTCTTCGCTTGGCCGAAGAAAGGGCATAACCCACTAATGGCCCGCCACCCCACCCCACCCCCGACTGGAATGAAATAACACCAAATTACGATGAGTTTGAATATTTTCTGTCTAGATTTACTGGCAATATGTGAAATTCCAAGAAAATGATATAACGCGGTAACAACTAACAAATGGTGAATCAGAAGATTCAATAGAATAACAGTTAATGGGCCCGGCATGGCCAGGTGGTTAGGGCGCTCGACTCGCAGTCTGCGGGTTCGAATCCCCATCAAACTAAACATGCTCGCTCTTTCAGCCGTGGGGGCGTTATAATGTGACGGCCAATTCCACTATTCGTTGGTAAAACAGTAGCCCAAGTGTTGGCGGTGGGTGGTGATAACTAGCTGCCTTCCCTCTAGTCTTACACTGCTAAATTAGGGACGGCTAGCGCAGATAGCCCTCGTGTAGCTTTGCGCGAAATTCAAAAACAAACAAACAATAACAGTTAATATTTTAAACAACTTGTATGTTAAGAGTATTGCACAAGAATAAGTTCGTAGTATCAATTATGCACAATCATCAAATTCCTACAGAAATGCGAGTAAATGACGTATGAAAATAATGCAAATCAACTAAGTGATTTCACTAAAATTATCTTTAAATATTTATTCCCTCATATCGCGTAAAAGATGAATTAGCTGCAGAAAGTTTACCGGCTTTAATCTTCGTGATCGTTGTTGTATATGAATATCTTAAAATACTATCTGTAAGAAAAAAATATATACCGATTTTAATTATTAAATGACAGGGATAAATATTTTGTTTTAGTGTATTTCACCTTCTTGATATTACACCATCAATCATTCGTTATTTTATAAAAGATTCATTTAAGCCCCTTTTTGTATTTCTTTTCCCCCCTCATGGTTAGAAAAACATGCTCAAGTTTTCTTTAAAAAAATCTCATTTACTGCAAATGGTTAACAAAATCCCCATTGTGTCTCCTTCCTGTTCTAAAGAACAATGCTAATCTGTATATATATTTTCATATACATTTTTTTACTAAATGGTCTACTTCATTATTCTATAAATGATTAATTAAATCCCTGTATTAATTTATTTTGTAGTGAGAAACTAGCTCAAAGTTTAGTGAAACATTTTCTATGTAAGAAAATAGAAAAGCATCATTTGTCTTAAATGCTTCGTATTTATTTCAAATGATAATATTTATTAATTTCAAATTGACAACCACATTTGCTATAAAAAAAAAGTAATGAAAACAAAACGCAGCTTCTCGTGTTGAATCCATAAGTTTCATAGATTATAAAGCTTAATGTCGAAATTCAATTCATCTTGTGAAACAGTACATACGCTTTCCTTCCAAAAGTCATGCGACACACCTGTGATTGCAGGAAAAATGGATGTGATGACGAAATATGCAAATAGTTTGACCTATAAAGGTGATCAGCGGTTCGCTCAGAAGTCATTTCGAACTTGTACGCCGAACGATAAGTACTCGGAAAGAGCTAACACTTTCAGAGGGGAAGGATAGTTGGATGTTATTTGGGGGAAATGTCTGTACGTGCTATTGCGCATCAATTAAATATTCCCAGGTCGACAGTTGACAAGGAGCTGAAGAAATGGAAGTCCACAGGTGACAATGAGTCCAAGAAACGAACAGGAAGGCGTAAAATACTGACTGACAGGAGCTGACGCACCTTGAGAAGGCTGGTTACCTCACGCACCTTGAGAAGGCTGGTTACCTCATATCACCATCAGACTCCAGAGAATCTGCGTTTGGAGATGCATGCCATAAATTTTTGTGAAATCGCTGCAGCCCACAAGCCGTTGATAAGAAAAACAAATGCACACCATCGATTGGCATGGGGCAAGGCACATTGAACCTAGACCGTGGATCAATGGAAATCGGTCCTGTGGAGCGACGAGTCACACTGCACGCTCTTCCGCTCTGATGGACGTGTTTAGGTATGGAGGATGCCTGGAGAACGCTAATTACCTGAGTGTGTTGTCCCAACAGTGAAGTTTGGAGACAGCTGTATCATGGTCTGGGGATGCTTCTTATGGTATGGATTAGGTCCACTGGTCGCAGTGCATAGTTCCATGAATTCTAAGTCCTACATTGATGTTCTGAACAATTGTGTGTGTCATACATTATGGCAATTGTATGGTACCAGCCTTTACACCTTCCAACATGATAACGCTCCATGTCACAAATCAAGGATTGTGAGATAGTGATTTGATGAGAATAACATCAGAACATTGCAGTGGCCAGAACATCATCCTAATATAACATCTTTGGGATGAAGTGGAATGCATAATTAGGGCAAGGCCAAGATGGCTCTCTTCAGTAATGGAGCTTACTCATGCTTTAAAGGAGGCATTGTGCACAGTTCCACCAGCTTTCTACCAAAAATTAGAAGACATTCTTCCAAAATGAACTGAAACAGTTATTAAAGCCAACACGCTAATAATTTCTTGGAATAAAGACGTGTTTTATTCATAACTACCCGTGCCACATGACTTTTGGTACGATAGTATATTTGACACTGGAGAGTTTTTTGTTTTTTTTTTAGATGTAGAAAATAAACAAACGAAACACTTCTAAAACTTGTTACGATATTTTTTTTCTATCTTGTGGAAACGTTGCAACGTATTAATTTTGATAATGTACGTACTCATTGAAACAAGCTTTAATCATTTTCAAGGCTAAGATTCCTTAAAAAGCAAAATGTCCAAATTACATTCGGGAACACCACTCACGTCACTGCTAGTAAAACCTTAAAATGTGAGCTAAACGAGAAAAAAAAACTCAATATCTCAAAACAATTATTATTATTATAAAGTTACTAATAACGATAGTAAAATCATGGATATAGATATAGGAATGTAGCTGGATGCTTCAGTCACAGTGGCTCCAACTAAATCGGATTATACCACCTGATCCTCAGGACAGGAAGACAAGACAACTTGGCATCGACAGGACTCTCCGGCTTTTATCTTCTTACAGCTTCACCGTCTCAAGTGTAGCAAGTTTTAGACATATGCATCAGAAACACCATTACCATGTAATATTAGTCTTCAACCACGATAGAGATGAACTTATCATTCCTGGTTGTTTCCTTGAAATTTAATATCCAGTAAATTATACGAAAAATTAAACCAAAATTAACCCCCCACGATAACTGCTACTACTTACGAGTTTCTGTGTGTGTGTGTCCAGAGTTACTGAACATCGTGAAAATTTGTGAGACAGTAATATCTCGGTATTGAGTTGTAAAGTGAATAACAGATTGGTTTGACATTTATTGTTGAGCATTTTATAGAGGTGATCAACTCTACCCAACTCACGGGCTACTCTAATCCACCAGTGAGATTTAACAGTTACTCTTATAACACATAGTGCGTGGTACAACTTTTCTTTCGTCAACAGCGCGTAAACCACAGAACTTCGGATCCACAATCCAGCAAACTAACAACGTGGCTTATTTTTTTTTAATATATTCTTTGTTTTATATTCTTTGTTTTTTACTTTGAATAACTAATAATAAAAAACTGGAAAACATTCCAATCGGTTATTGTTACTTTAAAAAAAAAGTGATTAAAATAATTATAATAAACTATTAATAAAACATGTTAACATAGACCGTATGGTTCTATTTTCATGCTGTTACTGGTTGTTCAAGCTCGGTCTCTTCAATTGGACCTTCTGTCTGATATTTGGCCAATCTGCAAGAAAAGATATGAATAAAACTGGCATTTTTACTTTCAAAACTAGAAGTGAAAAGCTACTATTTTAAGCATATTCTTTAGTCCTAACTCAAACACATGATAGATGGCGCTTTAAGTATTTAATTCCAAGAATCGGAAATAAACAGCGTTCAGGCTTATCAGCTTTGCATCACAGCTTCTTGAAGATACTCTGCATTTTTGTATAACACTAAAAAACCTCATTTAAAACACAAAAGGATATTTATTCTTTATTTCTATAAATAAATGCATACATATTTTACACATAACGAGCATAAAATATCCGCGGCCGTAGCGGACGTCAAAGCCGCCCCCCCCCCCTCACACACTTCATAGAGGCCCCAATGTACCAATGAAGCTACTTCATTGTCCCCATTACTTTTATATTTACCGTAAAGTAGGATCAGTACTCGAAAAACAAAACTGTTCGGACAGCCAAACATGGTATCTGAACACGTAAGTGTGGGTGTAAACACAGTTTCAAACTTGGTGTAGACCGGATCCGGGTAAGGGGAAGGACATAGAAAGAAAATTCGAAGAAAGATTCGGGTACAGTGACCCTCAAAACATACTCTTAGACCTCTTCCCTTCATGCTTGGATTATCTTCATGGGGCGTTGTAACCCTCCCTCCTTCCTTCCTTCCTTGGCACACGAAGGAAGATGTTTCAGAATAACAACGAACTATTTGATAACAAGTTTGCGAAGAAGAAAAAACTATACGAGATCAAATAAAACATGTTATTGTTGGAAACAGTTAGAGATTTCAGTTTATAATTAAGCCGAGGAAACAATGAAATTTTGAGTAAATTATATGGTGTGTTTTTAAGTTTGTTTGTAGTTAAAGCACAAAGCTACTTAATGATTATCTGTGCTGTGCTGTGCCCCACCACATATATCGAAGGCCGGATCTTTGGCGTTATAAGTCTCCAGATTTACCGCTCAGCCACTAGGAGGCTATACAATATATTAGCTGGGTTTTAGCTCATCATACACTGGACTTGTTGCCCAAACTAAAGTTTGGAAACCTTTTTCCGGTAGAATATTAATCCAATGTATATTGAAAGCTTTCTTGTTTCTGACAATTAGTAATAGGTTTTTACCTTCAACTAATCAAGGGAGAATGCCAAATCACGTGACAAAACATCCTCCTTGTCACAATATGGCTGACACAAGTTGCAAAACATTTTCTGAGAGCATTTTGTACGAGTATGCTAGAAGATTTGTAAAACTAAAACGTCAAAACTATGTCTTAGTACTCAAATAATATTAAGACCACCGGTCACAAAAAAAACGACCCCTATAGGCGTCGCGCCAAATTTTTAAATGTTATATCCCAGAAGGTGTCGATTGGTAAAAATAAATTATTTGACTCTACTATTCAGAATCTTTTTTCAGATTTGAAATCCATGAATTATGAAAAAAAGATACAGCTGTATGTAAATTTTGCTGTTCACGGGGACCAAGTTAATCCGTTTGCATATCGAAATTAATAGGTGAGGACTAAGTTAATCCATTTGCATATCGAAATCAATAAGTGAGGAGTAAGTTAATCCGTTTGCATGTCGAAATCAATAAGTGAGGAGTAAGTTAATCTGTTTGCATGTCGAAATCAATAAGTGAGGAGTAAGTTAATCTGTTTGCATGTCGAAATCAAT
>NW_013667351.1:232844-239972 GCF_000517525.1 Limulus polyphemus | reverse complement strand
CGCGACCCCCAGATTGTGAGTCGAGCGCCTTATCCACCTGGCCATGCCGGGCCACCAAGATTGGGCTAACCGAAGTGTCGAAAAAAATTGACGCATTTGCTACACTTAACGCAATGATCACATCGTCCACCTAGAGCGAACGTAAATTATCACATTGTCCACCTGGTGCAAACGTACAGCAATGAGTCTGATTGTCAGACGATAAACTCAAATGCTTGTGTATGTACTCATATGTCAGAAATAACATTATTTATTTCCACCTCTAAGATTTTTCTCGACGTTTGCCTGAATATCATTTGCCGCGATTTCTTCAGGATACTTAATGTTGGTTAATCTTGTCATCATGGACCCGAATACTGAACTGACATATCATAATAGAATATAGTAGGTTGACAAACCAGCTTTTGTTTCACCTCTTTTTTTTTTTGTCAGCAACTTAACGATATCGCGAAATGAATGCATCCCAACTTGTTCGTGGCTATCAAAGGAGTTCTTATAGGCTTTGTGAAGGTCTTCGATACTTCGTCCGCCACGTTCATAAAGTGGTATATCTGAAAATATGTGGTTGTCCATCCTTACATTCCTTGTTTGACCAGGCTTTACTTGAAGGCTTCGTTGAATAAACGTAGTTGCTGTTGCAATCATCTGGCTGTCCACACGGAAAGTATAATTGTGTTTTGGCAGATCTGTTCTACACTCCAGAGTAAAAAAAAAAAAACGTCTTTCTCAAGGATGAAAACTTCACTTTTCCCATTGTGTACTCCTGAACGGGTACAAGCTGTTTTTGTTCGTCTGGTAGGCTATAGAATTCTTGGGCGGGCATCGTTTTGCATGTATGTCGTTCGAGTGAATTTGCCTAAATGCTTTGAGCCACCACGGAAATGTTCCTGCACCCAATACGTGATAGCTTGCACATGTTATTGGAAATGGGTTCCGTCGAATACTTCTCATTATGACTGTAGTTTGTCGATAAAATACGTCTTCAATTCGGATGGATCGGTTGGATACAAAAGTTGGAATAACTTATCCGTTATTTGTGTGCATATCTGAACAACTCTGTCTTTCTCCAACACATTGCAATGCATTAGTTTCGTGTAAAGCTGTACGATTGGTAATACCCAAAGCATTGAATATAGAAGTAATGGTTTTAGAGGCTTCAGCGTTTCCATCTTCTCCAGGATCAATATCATACACCTTGCTTTCTTCTAATCTAATTTGATTTTAAACTCCCGGTGCACTTGTCTTTCTCATCACTCTTCTTTCTCCACTTTCAGCATCATTTCTTTGCTTCCAGTTAATATCATTTGCTTTATTCCAGCATGAATCCAAAGGTAAGCAGCATCTAGAAACGCCACAGATGAACCAGTCTCCTTTCTTTCTATGTTTATGTTCCTGGCAACGCATTTTATAAATTTCAGTTATGAGTATATTTTTTTCAATCGAAAGAAGAAGCTTTTTTTTTTTTAGATTGTATTATTGGATTACGGTGACGTAGCCTGGCGCCTCCAATCCATTTTTCGGCGCTGACGTTTTTTTTCCTAAATTTGGGTCGGTTTTTCGTCACCGGTGGTCATAAAAAAAAGTTCAACATTATTTCATGACGAAAATAAATCAAAAAGATGAAGTTTATAACCGTTTGTTTAGGGATGAATCTACTGAACTTAAATAATTAATTCACAAATATCTTAACAACTTTTCAGTAGGTAAGTTCTTATTTTAATAATTACAACGTTTCGACCGACAGTATCAAGGGTACGAGTCGAAGCGTTGTAATTATCAAAATCAGGGCTTTTCTATTGTAAAGTTTGTTGTTATTGTATTTTATGCAATTAATTTATAACTGTTTGTTTTGCTTTTATTAAACGCAAAGTTACACTACTGACAATCTGCGCTGTGTTTACCACAGAGATCGAACCTTTAAGTGTTATGAGCTTTCACACTTACCGCTAAACAACCAGGCGGAAGAAATTCATGACGAATGTTCTAGGATCGGATAATCAAAATAAAAAGTGAACTTCATAACAAGATTTCCAAATTCATACATGTTGAAAAATATTAATATTTAATTCTTCGTTATTGTCATTGTTTTGGTTTATTTACAAATTCAGATAAGAAGCTCACTTACTTCTCTGGGTTCTCTATCTCCAGTATTGTGTCCGAAAGCTGTCTGTTAAATGTTTCCGGAAGAAGGAAGACCATAATGGCTGCTACTATTGACAGAACACCATAGATTACTGAAGGTACAGCGACGTGCGTGGATTTACTCTAAAGAACAAAATAGAACAACTTATCTCAACTGATTCTTAAATTGATCAATAAATTACAGAACTTTCAAAACTTTGTGATCCGCCATATGTAAAATAAGCATATAACGAGAAAATATGTTTAATTCATTCAATCTTTGTCTTTTTTTGTTGTTAACCACAAAGCTACACAATGGACAATTTGTGCTGTATCGAAACCCACATTTTAGCGAAACCTTCCAGTGAGCCAGGAGGAGGCATCTTTGTTCTTAAAGCTATAATTTTTACAAGAACAATTCTTGGTAAATACTGAAGGAATTTAAACATTCTCTAACAAACTGTCAAACACTCCTATTTTATACAAAACTTGACGGTGTTTAAAGCTTTTTTTGCAATGAAAGAAAATTTTTCTATGTTCCGGAAGGATTACGTCATCTCTAATTTGTTTATATGAAACATCACGGTACGCTCTACTTTCGTAATAAATCAGAAGTGTATTTCCCAATTACTAACTAAGCGAAATAATATATTTATTACTAACTAATTAATATTATGGTTAATATATTGCTAAAGAAAAACATATTTGATTTTAAAAAAGTAGTTATTAAAGTAGTTATTTATATTTTCAAAACGACGTTATTTTTTTTCCTGTTGCTCAGAGAGTTATGTTTTGCAGACTCAAGGTGAGATGGAAAGGTATTACAATTTAATCCTTTACAAAATAAACAAAGATTCACAAGCGGTTATTAATGTTAATAATAACGTCAGATTATGTAAGTCTGTACTCTTCTAGACTTACTTTATTGTTATTATTACCAAACTAGTCCTAGGAGTGTTTTATAAAAAACATTATTTATTGTGAGAATAAAAAGTTCTTTTATAACATTTAAAGTATGATAAATGTAACCAGATTGTCTCTCTATATGAAAACATTTTGAACGTTAAGTTTTTGACTTAATCAGGGTGCACGGTAGTGGTCTCTATGTAGGGATGACTCAGGTTGAAATTGGGGACCTGTACATCTTGTACACGGTAGCGTGTACGCCAGGACATCGCTAAAACTCAGCCTAAGGGTTAGCGGAAAGCCTTTCACTAATCAAGTATAAAACTGCCTCCAAAGTTCGGCTAATCTCCCTTAACGTCTAGAAAAGTGGCTACAAAAACACCGATTTTCTTCATCTTCTTTTTCCCCTTCCGTCTACTTCCATAACTCATAAACCACAGCATGTCTTCTTCCAGTTTACACACCAAAACACTTGACTACTCCTTAACACGTGACTTTTCATGTCCAGAGCACCAAATGATCCATCATGGGTTAGTTACAGCTCAAAATATATATACAAATATACGTGTTTAGTGGGACGGGGATTCGAACCCGCGACCCTCAGATTGTGAGTCGAGTGCCCTAGCAACCAGAGGTGTCGTGTTTTGATTTGTCTATTTCTCATTGGGGTGATGGTTATGCAGTTTGATGATATAGAAAGGAATGTTGAACTAGCAAAGTTTTAAATAGAAAATTTAATTAATCTGCATTTAGATAACCCAAGAAACAGTTATGAATTGTCATAAAGTTTCGTAATCGAATATAAAGCCTCCGAATGTTTAGACACCTGTTAAAAAAAGATAGATAATGGACACTGTTGAGGTCATATTTGAATTCTTGTTAAAGTACAGTCATGTTTTTTTACCAATATTGGTTAGAGTTCAACAGATGTTAAAGTACAGTGGGGTTTTACCCATGTGTGAATGGGTTTATCATGCTAAATCCGTCTGCCTTTAAGTTGTTCGATGTGTTTACTTTCCACCGGTTTTTATACAAAGTATTCGAAATCTATTTATAGAAGACGGAAAATGACGTCACTGAGCTAAGTGTCGAATAAAATCTGCTTATACTATTTATAATTTAATTTATTTTGTGTTACGTGTGTTTAGTTGATTTAATCTACACTGTGGTCACTCTGTCATGTGTCATTTTTTAATGAAAACATTTGTTTATACATCGGTCATAGGCAATCAGTGTTTCTACATCAATATAATTAATGCCTGGTGAGTGGTAATACGTACTCTGGTATATGAATGTTTCTTGTACACCTCGTAACTTACAAGGTTCTTATAAAGCAGTTTGACTTGTACCTCAGCCTGTATTTACCAGGATGAAACTTAATGAACAAATGTTTATCATAGTGTAAATATGTTCTAACTCACCAGTTCACGAACAAAAGGAGCGATTGCCGCTCCTATCCTCGAACACAGGATAGCAGTGCCAACCCCCACAGTTCGAATAACAGTGGGGAACACTTCTCCTCCATAAACAAAATTGATGTTACCAACAGTGGCTATGAACATTTTCCCTATCATGGTTAGCGAAATCTTTGTCACCACCATATCTGTACAAAATAAATATATATACATTTAAAACGTCAATAATAAAGTGATCATTAAACTACAGTAGTAAGTTAAATACAGATAGGATACCTTTAAAACTTCCTTGCTATAACTGAAGTTTCTAACTGTTACAAAGCTACCACGGGAACGTAAAATCAATACACATTAACGTATGTGACCAAATGTTTTACTTTTAAATCACTACTCGTTTATATTAAATAAATAGAACCCCCATAAAAGTAGTTTGAAATGCTTGTTTATTAGACGCAACATGTATTTGAAAACATTAAAACTGTGGTAAAAATAATAATAATAATTTATAATTTTTGATAAAAACAAAGGATTTTCAGTAAACTTTACACAAACCTTCCGGAACAACAATCACCAGAACACAGGCCACACAGGTAACCACGAAGGATACTATGATCGGTGGTTTCCGTTTCACGAACTTTACCACTAGAGGGAGCACTACACAAACCGGAAGTTCCACAGCAGCCGAGATTAGTAAGTTGATGTACATATTGCCCCCTAGTCTTGCCGAGCCGAAGGTCAAGGCGTAGTATAAAAATGATGTCGCAAAACTATATATTAAACAGTTTTATTAGTAAAAATAATATTATTAAAACGCTCGTGTTTCATTTGATGACGTATAAACAATGGTACTCAATCTTTTTTTGGGGGGGGTCAGTTTCCAACTTTCCCCAGATTATATAATTTGATACTTCCCAAACATGCACATACGCACAAACACACACATATTTTTATATGGCCAAGTGGTTAGGGCGCTCGACTCGTAATCTGCGGATCGTGGGTTCGAATCCTCGTCACACCTAACATGCTCGCTCTTTCAGCCGTGGGGGCGTTATAATGTGACTATTCGTTGGTAAAAGAGTAACCCAAGAGTTGGGGGTGGGTGGTGGTGACTAGCTGTCTTCCCTCTAGTCTTACACTGCTAAATTAGGGACGGCTAGCGCAGATAGCCCTCGTGTAGCTTTGCGCGAAATTCAAAAACAAACAAACAAACATTGATATACAAGTAATGCCTTTTTTGAAACTATTCAGACCATTTCTTTATACTATACAACTATACAATAAGGCACTGACAGTTGTTGTTGTTGTTGTATTCTGAGTTAAGCCACACTGGGCTATCTGCTATGTCCACTGCGGGAAATTGAACCCCGGATTTTAGTGTTGTAAATCTATAGACTTATCGCTGTTCCACCAGGAGACGGCGCTGAAAACCTACTAAACTGAAAGTCTTCTTTGATAGGTTCTCTCTTTTATAAACAACTTTCTAATTTTAACTACCAAACATCATAAAAGTATATTTAAAAATATAAATTTACATTTATACGTAAAAAACTGGTATAATACTGTTATCTAAATGCTGATACGCTAGTTATACGTAAAAAACTGGTATAATACTGTTATGTAAATCCTGATACGCCAGCACGTTTGACGAGTCCATGAGCAATATGTCCCTTTTGTTGAAAACCTCCGATATATAACATGTCATTTGTTTTGGTCCAATGAGTTAGTAGTTATAAAAATCAAATGAAATTTATTCGAATCCTTTTACCTTTATACATACATTAAAACTTATTGTTAGACTTATTAAATCTTATTTGAAAATAGAGTCGTATAAATAGTAATGATAGTTTGTTCAGATATTCGCTAACATATTAATAAATAAAGTTATGAGTATATTTTAAAATATTCAAACTTACACTTATAAAATACAGAGAAAGCAACTAGTTTTAATCATTTACAACTTTCAAGATTACCATCATGTTACTATAGAAACCAATAATGTCTGGGTGAATTATTTATACCGTCTACACTGGAATGACGTAACACCAAATAATAAAAGCACTTTAAAACAAATACATCCAATCAAAATATTTACGATAAAATCCTAGAGTTACCGACAGATGGGTCTGCCTTCCTCAAGGAAGAGAGTTGAAGAAAAACTTTACACTTACGTAAGTAATGAAATAACATGCCTAAAAATGGTTATTAGCAGATGAATCAGATTTTTCTAAGATGTATTAGCAGTAAAACTGGGAACCATATGTAGTAATCAGAACATGCTCCGTCTCAATCATGAAATGGAGATTATGAATAAAACAGTACTTGTATTTTCTTTCTCCACTCGTCTATTTAACTTTTAATAAAGTGAGGTTGCCATGGTAATGAAGTGAGGCTACCGTTTTAAAAAGTGGGGTTTCCATGGTTAAAAAAAGCGAGGTTTCCGAATATAACGATACGAATACCACAAGTTCTCTAAAGTTACTTTCATCAAACTGTTCTTACATCACGTTGGTTGTAGTGTTAAATGTTCTTCACACGTTGGGGAAGAAAGAAATTAAACAAATGTTTTTGGTTTAATGAATATGTTAAGATTAAATAACTCACCAGTCATACCACAACAAAAACACTACAATAACTATTTATCTGTAAGATAAATGTTTCTTTGTGCTAACACAAACGATGTCATCAG
>NW_013667351.1:225541-232073 GCF_000517525.1 Limulus polyphemus | reverse complement strand
ATATATATATATATATATATATAGTGTGTGTGTGTTAATTATTTTGAACTTGTATGTTATATGCTTTTTATTATATCAAACAATTTGCATATACTTTAATATATGATTTTCGGACTAAATAAATATCTTAAGCTAGACGAACCTTGTGAGGTATTATTGGGGTTACGGTCGAAAATATCGATAAAAAAGTGAAGATACCCAACTGATAAATCAATGTACTTAATTATTACAAGTTTTTGTTTAGAAAGTTGCATACACCTAGTTAGACCAGTGTATTAAATTAGCTACTTTATTTACTGTGTTAATCTTTCATTCTGATCAATGTTGGTTGCGTGCTTTTATTAAAATATATTGATAGCCTTGGATTCGTTATTTGCAACATGCTATTTACTTTAATAAAGTTATCATAAATTGAACAAAATCTTTTAGTTTAACGGTGAATCACTTCGGATAAAAACGTTTTAATGATTACACATATCGAATTACAATATTTATTGACCACATTGGTTTAAATAACATATTATGATGACCAGATGAAATAGATTTTAGTTATAATTACTTAAATTTAGAGCAGTATCCCCAATTAAACAAACGAGAGGTATTTTTGTACTTCTTTTTAAGCCTTAAGTTACACTTTTTTTTTCTTTTTTTTTTTTGCAAAGCAGCTGTCAAAGCTTTAACTAAAACTATATCCCTATTATTCTTTATTGCTTATTCGTGCTTTTTTTTTAAATTATCTGATTCAGAACACAACGAAATAATTCTTAAAACCGTGTCACAAATATAAGTTAATGAGTCAAGATGCAAAGCGTTATTTTCACTGTAAAATGTTTTTGATTTTAATGAAATACTTTGCTTCAGATTTTTCGCGCAAAGCAGCACAATACTATATACGAATGGATATCCCTAACTCTGAACTGACAGACTAAAAGAAAAACACTCATCATAAACTCTTCGATTACTCTTGTCTGAGTCGATCGTAATGTTTACAGTCCCAAAGTATGACTCGCAATCTGAGGGTCGCGGGTTCGAATCCCCGTCACACCAAACATGCTCGCCCTTTCAGGCGTGGGGGCGTTATAATGTGACGGTCAATCCCACTATTCGTTGGTAAAAGAGTAGTCCAAGAGTTGGCGGTGGGTGGTGATGACTAGCTGCCTTCCCTCTAGTCTTACACTGCTAAATTAGGGACGGCTAGTGCAGATAGCCCTCGTGTAGCTTTGCGCGAATTTCAAAAACAAACAAACAAACAAGCAAATTAAGAATCATCATAATCACAGTGCGAGTACGCTAACCATTAGGCCACTCGTGACCCCTGGTGAGATAAATATGGTCACATTGTTACGTATGTGATTAGTGTTTGTGGAACAATATATAATTATCTAACGTTCGAAATATTGAGTTTACAAATAGCGATTTTTCCATGAAATAAAGTCCAGCTTACTGTATAAGGATACACAACAGATTATTTTATGTACTACTGATAGTTTAATGTACAGACAACAATATGATACGCCATTATTGAAACTCACACCTTTGGATTTTTTATACAAACTGACATATTATTCTACTATCATGAAAGAAAATCACTATTGTCAGTTCACAAACTTTTCAATGTATTTTATTTTTAATGTTTAATTAACACTGCTTAATTTCAGCGGCTCAGCGGTAAGCTAGCACTCTGGATTCAATCCTTACAGTAGGCACAGCGCAGTTAGCCCATTGTCTAGCGTTGCGCTTAAAATAAAGAAACATCTACACTGCAAATAATGTCTCTTTTTAGAAACACTCTTCAATTCTTTCATGACAAAGTAATTACCGCTTCAATCTTCGCTTCCAAGATCTTCATCGTGTGGTCCAGGTTTGACACGCTTAGTTTATTGACACTCAGAAACTTCCTGATGGTATTCTCTGCATCTGCATACCGCTTCCTGGTTAGAAGCCATCTTGGAGATTCGGGGAGGAACCTAAAATTTTATTATACAACTATGCTTACAAGATTGTATTGACTGAATTATAATACTCTTTATAGACACTAACATTAACACGTAGTTCGTTTGGTTTTGATGTATAGTCCTTTACTCACCATCAATAACTAAAATACTTTAAGTGTTTAGATAACATGTGACATACCGACATCGTCCCAATGAATTATTCTTATTATTCAGTTAAATGTAATATTCAGATTATATAGCATTAACCCTTTATTTTAGGGGTTTTAGTAATTGTACTTGTGAAACATTGAAGTAATCGAACTATGATGCAACTACAAAGTTTTTGTTTTACGAGATAACAGTAGATATTCTCCAACTCACCACCAGGAGACCAACATCGGTAGCCACCCGCACGTGGTTACAGCTTGAAAATTCTGCCAGTCCCTGATTATCCAAGCAATTCCAGGAAGAGTGATCAATCCTAGAGTCCAACCCCAAGAAAATGAAACCACTACCCAAAGTCGATACCCTGGACTAATAGTTTCCATTACTGCAGAAATAAACCAGAAAAATAACATTGCGATCCACATCTGGTATACGTTATCATACAAGTAAGAAGTACTACATCTAAATAATTATTGCTTCTCAGTGCCACCTGTCTCTTAAAAAAATAAATAGAGACTTCACAAGATAAGTTTTATTAAAACTGTTCTAACTAAAAACGATAACACCGAATTAACTTTGAAGACTCTTGATCCACAACAGACGACGTTGGGAAGAATTAACATCTAAAAGGAGGAGCGCCAGTTTACAAGTTATTTCTGTTTTCCTTGCTGCTAATAACAAATCATTTAGTATATTAGATTGATTACTTAGTGCAGCAATATAATCCAGAGATGAAAATGGAAAAAATCTCCTGTAGCTACTTACAAAGACAAACACCCGCATTCTGTATGCCGGCTACCCCCATCGCTGAACAAAACCGGGTAACATAAAAAAACGACAAGTTCGGAACAGCTGCGCCTGCGTAGCTCGAGACAATGGACAGGCACAGGGAACCTAGCAACACGGGACGTCTTCCAAACCTGAATAATAAATAGCGTAAATTAACAAAGGATTCCATAAGACCCAAAACACCTAAAACCACAAAAATTAGGTGAAAGTTGAGATCGAGGAGTGAGTAATCAAAAGTGGTGCAATGAATTTGTAAATGGACTTACTATTAATATCTGAGCATATATATAAACGATTTTCAGCCTCACCACGTCGTTACAGTTCATGTCGCCACGTCTGGTCGTATTTTATCTGACGACCGTTCATCTTTATAATATTGCTACGTCATACTTTTCTTTGCAAAATGATCGGTCTTAAGTCAGTCATGTCCAAAGCATACCAATCCTCCCTTATGCTAAATTTTACTACATTATGGTACCAGAAATAAGTTCCAGCACGCATTGTCCCCAAATGGGTCAGCGGGAAATTTAAAGGCTTACGATTCTAAAATCCGGTGTTCGATTCTCAATAGTGGACAGGGTGAAGATAGCCTATTGTATAGCTTTACAATAAAACAAATCAGCACGTACAATGATTTTGTACAATGAAATATTTTATTTAGGAATTACGAATAAGAAACAAAACGTTGTTGCTGTCAGCAGATTCATTAGAAGGTAAGGCCATCCACAGACGTCACTGAACAAAGATGTGCAGGTGCTGAACACCACTCAAACTCTTGCTATATAATTTATCCAGCGCAAGCTATGATCGAGATGAAAGACACTGAACTTTGCGAAAGCTTTGTGCATTACCCTACACCTGTATTCTTCTGTTGCATCAGGCATATTTAGGAGTTAGGAAGTGCTCCACTAGGAATCCAGAAAAACGTTCGCAATGAAACTCGTGGTACAGTGGATGAAAATTGGGTATGATACATCTTAAAGACAGATGAGAACAATTCCATTCTTCGTGGTCTACTATATTATTTATTCCCATACTTATGTCATTACAAATCCCCAGAGGTCACTAACGTCACAGTTTCACAACTGGCTTTTTCTTAAGGAACGAAGAACTTGGTGACTCGTAAAGTGACTGGATGACGTTATCATGAGTTGTTGTACACTTACGTCACACCAGAACAATATAAGCTTAAATGTATCTCCGACGTTACATTTATACAAGACGGTGCTCTGCCTTACATCCACCACAGAATAAAAACATTGCTTACATAGGCTTTCGGTAAGAACTTGCCAACATTTTTCCCTGACCTCACTCCTGATATTCATTTGTTCCGAAACATTCAACTGTAAAAAAAATGTGACGGTTAGAATTACACCAAATACCTTTTATAATTACTTGCACTCAAGGCGAAAGTATTAATAAACACTTTAATGTTAACATTTATAGGTAAATACAAACTGATGAATAATTACTTTTATTTAGAAATTATTCTTCTTAATGGTTTGTTTTCAATCCTATACGAATGTGGAAAATTTGTATAAAGTTTAAACATTTAATAAAAAATAATTAAAATACAGAATATAAGGTTTATTTGTAGTTAAGCACAAAGCTACACACAATGGGCTATCTGTGCTCTGCCCACCACGAGTATCGAAATCCGGATTCTAGCGTTGTAAGTCCGCAGACATACAGAACATAAAGATGAAGTAAACTAATAAATTACCATGTTCAATATAGTTTGTTGAAGGTGGAATATGTATATTCCGAAACGTTTAAGAATTAAATGTTTGTCACTGTACACAAACGTTCGTTGTTGTTGCCGTCGTTCTACAGTTCAACATCAAACTTCGATTTTCTTCGAATGAATCTGTTATACGAACGTATTTACTACAGATCGGTTTCTTCTATCAAAAGTTAAATCAGGCACTAAAATACTTACCTGTCACTAAGATGACCAGATATAAATACTCCAATCAACATTCCCAACATAAACACCGTCTGGTTCATGGATACCAGCCATTCCCGATCGCAGAACAAGTCCCACTGAAATATATAGAACTTTAGTCCTAAACGGAAAATCACAGAGAAGAAAAATAGTTCAGACATTTTTCACTCTGATAAATTAATTAGTGTTGTTTAATACATTTAGACCAAATCGACAAATGTCAGGCTTATGTGCCTCCAATAGGTTAACATTTATGAGATTAAATAAATACAAATCATCATATTTAATGATGTAGAACTTTTGGGCCTAAACAGAAACTCATAGTGGGAAGAAATAGTTGAAACGTTCTTCGCAATGAGAAATTAATTGTTTAATGTTAGTAAAAAGCACTAGAGAAAACGTTAAAAACCATACAGGCTAAATCGATAAAAATCTCCAACTATGTGCCTCCAAGATGTTAACACTTAATACGCAGTTGGACTGCTACACGATTTTCTGATTTCGTTGTGTGTGTATATATATATATATATATTGTTACGACAGCGGAAGTCACGTGACTCTGGTAACACGTGAGGAGTTTCTAGAATGATCGGGGAACATCACGAATAATCCAGTATTTGCTAGACGCCCTCTATTCCTGTATATAAGCGCGCCAGATAAAGCGAGACAACTGATCGGAACTACAATAATTGCAGATAGAGATATATAGAGACAGATAATTGAGCGGTAGTGACTAAGTAAAGTGCGTGAGTCGTTGTGAATTATAGCGTGTGTTTAAGTTAAAGTGACTGTGGAAATTCTGTGTATTGCAAAGTTGTATTGAGAAAGAATAAACTAGTTTTATTTAAGAAAGGACTTGTGTCGCTGAAGTTTTTCAGAAATAATTTTTTACGGGAAATTAACAAACGACCAGAGACGTAACAATGCGTGTGTGTGTATTTTCGAGTGTCTAAATAAATACGAAAACATCCTCTCTGGTGAGAATATTTACATATACAAGTAGGAAAGGGGGGGTGAAAGTAGTTTGAGTTAACAATTTAGCCTCTCACTGTTGATAGGCCTGTTGGTTAGGGTGCTCTACTCGCAAACTACGGGTTCAAACATGCACGCTCTTTCAATCGTGGGGGCGTTATAATGTAACAGTCAGTCTCACTATTAGTTGGTAAAAGAGTAGTTCACTAGTTGGCGATGGGTGATGTTGACTAGCTGCCTTCCCTCTATCACTGATAAATTAGGGACGGCTAGCACAGATGGCCCTCCTGTAGCTTTGCGAAAAATTTAAACCAAACACAACTATAACCTGAAATAATTACTTATATCACGAGACAATTCTTGAAATAAACTTCACAGTTCAACATGTTAACATCCAAAGTGCACTTGTTTCCAAGAAACACGAGATTGAAGACATCAAAGAATCCGACCCAAATATTCTAGTAAAATCCGAAACTACGTTGAATAAAAATAATAGACTAAAAACACCAGGGTATTCAGTTATTAGAAACGACAGGTTAAATAAACAGGATAACAACAGAGGAATATCTCTATTGTATAATTCTAGCCTAATTTAAAACGAATACCCCAAATATACGGATTTTATTGTGGTAAAATTTCTATATGGCACCCCCCCCACTCAATTTTAAAAAAAAATCATCAAAGTAATATTTATGTATTAATAAATCATATTAATAGTCTGATCTGA
>NW_013667351.1:216321-225358 GCF_000517525.1 Limulus polyphemus | reverse complement strand
TGCCATATGGAACTCTTTCCAAATTTACAGTTTGTTAACGCTTAGCAAGTTAGTGTTTAGAAAAATAAAATTGAAACCCTATTGACGGATCTGGGTTTCTCAAAATAATAATTGAGCCTACCGTTTTGAATGGAGCTTGAGGGAAATAACGTAGTTGACTACATCAGTAAAATAACTATTTCCAAGAAAAACCGAAACAGTCTTCAAATAAATTATAATGTTTCCACCTTTAAATGAAAAATAAAGGGCTCCAGAACTCAGTTTACCACATATCCAAATAATTAAAAACAACCTCTTAAGTTACATCATTTTTTTATTTGAACTATCAGGCTCGATACTTCACTTTTCATACAAATAACAGTTAAAAACGATTACAGTTATACTGTAAACTTATAAAATGACTTACTTATGGTTCATAACTTACCAGAGTTATTACTGTGTTCTCTGTAGTGCTGTAATCCCACTTTGTACAGGGAACCGTGACATTCTGATCAATAATAACATCCCAGGAATTAGGTAACTCCACTAACTTGTAGCTGTAGCTCTGACACTGGCTGAATTCTTGTTTCTTAGTGTCGAACGGTATGGACGCATTCTTCCATTGGATAACTGTCCAGTTCTCTAGTTGGTGTGGCTTGGCACACCAATGGTCAGTATCGGGAGCCAAAAACGGTAGGGCCAAAATTTGCCATGCTGTCGGTATTCCGCGGTATACAAGTAAAATTATTATGTAACACTGAAGTCGTCCCAAGTTACCAATGACGTCAGTTATTTCCATGTTTTACTTTTGTTATTGTTTTTTTTTTTTACTCACAAGTTTTTTCGTACTTTAAATATACAATAAACTTCTGACTGGACACAGCAGTAAGATGTTGGCTAAATAAATACCTCACAATTCGATCGAGAATCTTTAGAAGAAAAAAATAAGAAAAACTAAATAGTCAATCAAGAAAATTTTTTTTTTAAATAATTTGATATTTAATAAATCAAACTTCTCTGAACTTTGATAACAAAAACGTAGACTCGATCTTCACTTATTTATATATTTCACAGCTACAAACATTTCGAACGAGCTTTATCTCCATTATTAAAAACTATTCGGATTTTATAAACAAATCCACAAAATGATCCGGTGTAAATTAAATACAACTCATAAACTGTTGGAAACTGATGAGTGTGTAAGACCGCAAGATTTTCTAAGAGTTAGATCTAGTTGGAGAAACTGGGAAACTTCAAACGTTCCCAACCCGTCCTCCCCACTTCTGGTGTCGATTGTGTACATACTGCCCAATCTAGTTACAGGCTGCAAGGAAGAGAAGATGTTAGTTACGATAGGAGTTGAGTCACGCTGCTATTGGTGGAGTGTTGCTGCATGGTTATTTGAATAACACCATGCACATGTCTCAAGTGAATAATCGTAAGGGTAGGTGGGAGTATCAAGTCTAGTAGCGAGCGAAAAATTTGAATGTAAAGAATGAAAGATTGGAAATGTAGATTTTACAAACAAAATAGAAACATAATTAATATTCCATTGCACGTAGCATTTTACTGCAATAATTCAGTGCGCTATTGTAAATTGGTGCAACTCAAAAATTGTATATGCATTTTTCATTCGAAGCGCAATTTATGCTCACGTGGTCGAAACGTGCAGGCAATAGACCCTAAGGTTCAGGTATAGCTAGCCCTGATTTTGTAGATCAGAGGGAAAGCAACCAGTTAGTAGTTCCCGTTGTCACAGGAATGGCTCTCATTATTTCAATTTAACCAAAGCTCAAAATGCGGAACGGTATCGGGCGCTAACTTTAGGCCTTCCCACCCGCAGCTCTACACGTTTACGATAGGTCTCTCTTGGCTCAACTCAATCTGCAATTATTTCGTGGCCCTGGTGTGAATTTAATTCCCTAATCTGAGGTAGTGTTTCCCACCGACAGAAATTATGGGCCCCTATAACGTGACTGCTAACTGTTACACTTTTTTCGCTATTAATACCAGCAGGAAACAGGTAAAAACACTTAATTTAAGATAAAAAATAATGTTTTCCATTCGCTCGAGAACCTGATCAATTCTCCATTTGCCCCTCCCCCTGTTGGCGGGCTTAATTTCAGCACATGAAGTAGTCTCTAAATAAAGCATAATTTTGTAATTGAAATATGAAACGCTTTATTCTAAGAAATAACTGATATGAATTATTACAAAAAAAATAGATTTACAATTTTTTTTAACAATAAAAAATTATAGTAATTACGAAGATGTCTGCAAATGAATGAATGACGAAAACAATTTGATTTGCAAACTAGGTGATACATTAAAATCAAGCGCAAGCCTCGTATTTTAGTTCAACAAATAAATCAATAAAAAATACGTGTACTAAATGACGGTTAATCAAATAATAACGGTTAATATTATCCGTACAGTAAACTAGTTACCTGATACGAATTATTAAAGTTAATTATCATTAATTCTTTATAGAAACTCCCAGCACATTCTTTATACACCATTTCTTTACACTACTAGGGGCCCGGCATGGCCAGGTGGATAAGGAGCTCGACTCGCAGTCCCACCAAACATGCTCGCCCTTTCAGCCGTGGGGGCGTTATAATATGACGGTCAATCCCACTATTCGTTGGTAAAAGAGTAGCCCAAGAGTTGGCGGTGGGTGGTGATGACTAGCTGCCTTCCCTTTAGTCTTACACTGCTAAATTAGGGACGGCTAGCGCAGATAGCCCTCGTGTAGCTTTGCGCGAAATACAAAACAAACAAACAAACAATACACTACTAGGGACTTGTTTGTT
This sequence comes from Limulus polyphemus, assembly GCF_000517525.1. Classification (NCBI taxonomy): domain Eukaryota; kingdom Metazoa; phylum Arthropoda; class Merostomata; order Xiphosura; family Limulidae; genus Limulus; species Limulus polyphemus. Next base: position 222,566 of record NW_013667351.1, on the reverse strand, counting down.
TAAGAAGGACTTTCTTCACACCTTGGTCCCTAATTTTCAACTAATAGACTGGAGAGAGGTCTTTTATTTGTTTGTATATTTGTTATTAAGCACAAAGCTATACAATGGGCTATCTATCTATGCTGTGCTCACCACAAGCATCGAAACTCGGCTTTTACTTTTAGCAGCCCCCCTCCCAGTGGCACAGCGGTATGTCTGCGGACTTACAACGCTAGAATCCGTGTTTCGATACCCGTGGTGGGCAGAGCACAAATATCCCATTGTGTTGCTTTGTGCTCAACTTAAAACAAACAAACAAACTTTTAGCAGTGTGAGAGGTGGGGATAAAGCAACTAACTTTGGATAAGTAGAATCAACTAGAGATTACCAAGTAAAGTCTAGTTATAACATGTTTCTTAGTAAAATTGTGTAAAATCTCTGGACTTTAACATAAACTTATCGCTGTCCCACCGCGAAACACAAATACAAGGACCTTAAAGTCCTTAGAAGGTGAACACCACGAAATAAGTTTTAATTGTTAATTTTTCAATAAAAATATTTCAACCCATATCGCCACTTTATAGACAAATGCAGCAAAGAATCCTACCCATAGTTTCACAACCCATATCGCCACTTTATAGACAAATGCAGAAAAGAATCTTACCCATAGTTTCACAACCCATATCGCCACTTTATAGACAAATGCAGAAAAGAATCTTACTCATAATTTCATTGAATATTTCACAATGTCTCCGCTTTACGGTCACTTTCTTATAACCATCGTGTCCAGTTGGTTATACCGTTTTGTCCATGCTCTTAATTTGTTCAGCTCCAGCTTTATAAAGTAGGCATGTTCATGTATTATGTTACTGTACGTCAAAGATGAAGACCAAACAACCCCAAAGTATTTTATTCCATGATATAAAACATATGCTCAGATCCCGTTTCAATGTTTCTATAAGAACATTAAAAACGTTTCGCTATAGAATTTCATTGTGGCCTCCTTAATGACATCTATAATTGCCTGTCAAGGCTACACATTATAGTTTGTGAAATACTTTATGGATGTGAAAGTATATTTAAGGCTCACGAAAGGTCAACCTATATGTTTGCCGAATGTCGATAATAAGATTTGTTACTTGACTCTACCCCTACATAAACCCCATTTTACATTTAAGCATATAAAAAAAATCCATCATCTCAATTCATACAAGTACGTCTTATTTTTGTTATACGAATGGTATCCACCATCATTTTTTTTAAATGTTTCCTAAACAGCCCATTAATTTAACTAAAGAACTAAACTGTAATCGGTCCGTGGTCAAAACTTTAATCTTCTTAATGGTCAGACCGATACTAAACCTACCAAAGAAATTTAATAGGATATCTTCACACATAGAGATACAGGAGTTAAAGAGCCAGATCAGAGACCAAAGGTTCAGAAAAAGTCGTTCGTAAGTTGAACTACTGACCAAAGGGAGGACAACCAGTCATCGGCGACCCTTGAAGTAGCTACTCTTATCTAAAATATCGTGATAAACTGTCACTCTTATAACGCACCCACAGCTAAAGGTACGACATGTATTTGATAGCATTACGTCTCGAACCGAAGACACTCAGATTTTCAGTCTGATACTTTAATCGCTAACTAGATCATACTCGAAACAATATTCCATAAACAAAGTTTTGTATAGTAAGTAACATTATTCCATAAACAAAGTTATTGTGTAGTAAGTCTATTCTAACATTATTCCATAAACAAAGTTATTATGGAATAAGTCTATTGTAACAATATTCCATAAACAAAGTTTTGTATAGTAAGTCTATTCTAACATTATTCCATAAACAAAGTTATTATGGAATAAGTCTATTGTAACAATATTCTATAAACAAAGTTATTGTACAGTAAGTGTATTCTAACATTATTCCATAAACAAGGTTATTATGTAGTGAGTCTATTGTAACATTGTAAGTCTATTGTAAAAACTAATCAACAAAAACAGATATTAGATGAATGATAAAGAAAATAAAAAACACGACTTCAATGCCACAAATGATTATCTACAGAGGGCCTTGGTCATGTGTGTGTGAAAAAAAAAGTCTTGAGATGGCCCCATAGCCAAAAATAAACATGAGAGAGACCTGAAGACCATGCTGGTCACGTATGAGGAAAATGTCTACTGATTGCTGGGTCCTTGAAAGTATGTCCAGGCAATTTCTTGTCGGTCCGAGAAATGTGGGGTGGAGCCCCATCTTGTATGAAGACTGTTACATAGAAAAACTCATTTTCTTTGAAGTGTAGGAATAATAACATGTTCCAAGTTCCATCAACAACCATTCTTATTTGTTCCAGTTTGTTTACAAGCTTCCAATAACCTTCGCTGCTCCATGGTCAGTTTTAGGTGTTATTACTTCTGCCACCTAAGGTGGCAACAGTACCTTACTAAGTAGAATCAATCCAATTTCCAGCGACATGTCTGCTGACTTACAAAGCTAGAAACCGGGTTTCGATACTCGTGGTTGGCAGAGCACAGATATCCCATTGTGCAGCTTTGTGCTTAATTACAAACAAACAACAAAACTTAATCTAAGGTTCTAAGGTGACCGGAGGCCTACCGATAAATCTACATATATCTGTTCACAGTGAATTCCTTATTTTAAGCTTAAACAACAGAATGCTGGTGTGAAAATCATTAGGTTACATTAATATATTTTGCCGCCTTTTTTCACTTGTCTAGTTTTATATTGGCAAAACCTTCAGAGCACTAGTTTAAACACGTCTAAATTTATTTCTCAAAAACAATCTGAACTTCCGTAACAAATTTCATGCCTGTTACATGACGTCCATAACACTTTCACCTGTCCACTAAACTGAAGTGTTTGTTTTCCAGTATGTATACTTCTAAGTCTGGTGCTAATACACTATTAAAAATACTGTAGTTATCAGTAAATCACTATTAAATGTTTTTAAAATACTTAAATAGTAGTACTTACTGTATTATTGTACTTCAATATTATTTCGATTAATTTTGTATAAAGTATTATTTTGAAGGTGCCCAGAAATGTTTTTGTCCCAGCATACAAATTTCTTGGGGGGACCTGTTTCTCATTCGTAATTTGTAGAGCATAGAATACTAGCATGTAATAAAAGTGTCCTGGTCCTTGTTTCAATTAAAATCTACAAGTAACTTGTAACTTTGCATAAAATTCGGAAGCAAACAAACTTACCTGTACATGTAGCGTTATCACTAACACAATCGACTGGCAGGGCCAAATGGTTAGGGCGCTCGACTCGCAACCTGAGGGTCGCGGGCTGGAATCCCCGTCCCACTAAACAGTCCCCCAGTGGCACAGTGGTATGTCTGCGGAGTTACAACACTAGAAATCGGGTTTCGATACCCGTGGTGGGCGAAGCACAGATAGCCCATTGTGCATAAATACAAACAAACAAACCCACCAAACATGTCCGCCCTTTTAGTTGTGGGAGCGTTATAATGTGACGGTCAATCCCACTATTCGTTGGTAAAAGAGTAGCCCAAGAGTTGGCGGTGGGTAGTGATGACTAGCTGCCTTCCCTCTAGTCGTACACTGCTAAATTAGGGACGGCTAGTGCAGATAGCCCTCGTGTAGCTTTGCGCGAAATTCAAAAGTACTACACTTACGATTTGGGTTTCAAATATGAATTTTCAAATTGATATATTTTGGGCTTTTGCAAAACCGTTTTGTATCACGTTTTATCAATGTGTAATAAAGCCTGAAAATGTTGAAAATAATGAGTCGATTCTTGGCGAGATGAAAATGAAACTGTTAAAACCCTTTCGAGACGGGTCACGGGTGAAAGGCCATGTCATCTCGTTTGTTGACTCGCATTCAAATTTTATTGAACTACTATTTCATGAATTTATATCAATAAGTTTGGTGTCAAACTGTAGATTATAATTCAAATTTTAGAACTATACATTACTTAATTTGTTTATTTAAAAGTAAATATTAAAAACACACAGATAAACATCGATTTTTGTGTGTCATGTAGTATGTTGAATGCAGCACTGGTTCAAATTAGATGTTTGTGATGTCAAAATACTAAGTCTATAATTTTGTATGAATTAGGTACTCAAATTACATTTATTGACAAGCTAGAATATAAAATAAGAAGGTCTTATCTTTTCTATTTGCTAAGATATTGCTCATGTAATAAATCAATCATAGTGGCACCCCGCTCATCTCCTTTCATTTTTGGAAACGCTCCCTTATATACACTTACTTCTATATATATATAACCAATCGGAAGCTCAGAATGTCCCCATAGTGGCTTTCTCAGCCTTTCTAACGTACCTAGCGCCATTTCTTCTTTAAAACCAAGATTTCAATGAGGAAGGTTGTGTCTTTAGTCTGCTCGAAATTTCATCTTTTTTTAGACCCAAATACAGCTTAGTTTGATAAATTATAGTATAATTCTATGGTATTGATGTTGTAATTTATGATTTTTTAGTTATTCAAAAGTGCATATAAAATCTTAAAAAAAATATTTTGTTTCATATCCTCCACGTGCAAAATTTCTAAAGGCTTAGCAACCTACATCAAGCAGGAACCGAGTACAAAGGTCGTAACTAGAATAAATAATTGTTTGCTTTACTTCTTTATTTACTGTTCCATGTTTTAGGAAAAATAACTTTAAGAACTTATTTCAAAATAGCAATAATCTATATACATATATAATGTATAGTAATTGAAATGTGATTGTATTTTACAAAATACTAGCCGACTAAAACACAGCCAAGACAAGTTACTTTGTACAGACCAAAGTTCACCTTTATGTTATCTGATACCATAACATGAGTGCACGTGAGCCACGTCGTTGTATCTTCTGTATTGTTAGCCAGGCACGGGTGAAAGGTCAATATAATAAAAATAATTAATACATATAAATGTATAATGTTATGAGATTTAAGCTATTTCGTCTAAACATTTGTGTTTTCTTGTTATAATTTGTGTTCATTCTAGAATGAAAAGGCATAATTTATATTTTCAATTTTTTTATGGTGGTTGCGAGATATAACAAATCTACCGAACCCGCACAGAGATGAATTACTGAAAATAACAGGTAAAATATAAATTTTTTTTCTTAAAAATTTTTTGATAACTATATGGACATTATAAGGATTTGGCATGTGAAATTTCAAAACTTTCTGATACATAAAATTATTTCTAATCTTAAAATAAATATTACTTTGCATGATAGATAGGCAAGATGTGAAATGAAAAAATAGACATGAGAGAAACATTGCTTTACAAATCTTAAGACTTAATAAAAATTAGATATTTTGCATTTGAAAATATTGTAATGTTTACTGATAAATTGCCAAATTTCGTTAACATTCGCTAACTAATTTAAAAGTTATAGCATGAAAACTATAAAAGCATAAAATGGTTACGAGGTCGGTCCCAAGGACCGAGCCCGGGTTGAAAGAGTTTCAAGTAGCTCAGTTTGTGGGCTTATAGTGCTAAAAATCGGATTTCGATAATTTTAGTAGGCACAGCACAGAGCTCTTCAAAATGTTGACCAAGAATATTGCAATCAAAGGAATGTGGATTTTAAGCGATCAGATTCTTAAATAGACTCATGTAAAATCTTTAAAAATTACTATATTTTAACTAATATCACTGCGAAATGTATATTTCTGACATAAAATCAAAGTTACGAAAGTCGCTTGAGTTTTTGTATTATTCATTATATCAACATAATCTCATCAATTGCAATGGTATTATGTTACTTTAAACGACAACTGTGTGTGTGTGTGTTGTGTACGTAAACGCTGATGTATCGTATTTATTGTTGCGTTAGCTGAAATTTCGAAAAACTCTCCTCACGCTTATAAATATAACCCACCCGACGCGCCAAAAGATAGTATATATTTTTCGTTTGCTATAGTTATTGTGCTATAAATCTCTGAAGCTATAACTGGGATTGTTATAGTGCTTATTAATCGAGACTTCAGATATTTGACCAGGAACATTTATAGATTTCGAACATTACAAACCATTTAACTTCAGCGGATTCACATCGGACATTAGTACTTTTACGAAAACATTATATAACTTCAGCGGTGGATATCTGGGCGTGTGAACCAGAGAAGAACGAGAAACACAGAGCTAGTTAGCTTCCTGTTAAATGAATTGTATCTATTTCTATTCAAATTTAATTCCCTCATCGTGAACCCTCAATAAGATATCAAGGAAGTTCCAGACCAGATAGAGGACTAAAT
>NW_013667351.1:213841-215809 GCF_000517525.1 Limulus polyphemus | reverse complement strand
ACAAACTTACAAGCAATATAAAGTCTTCCTTATAATCTGGAACTTCTTCCATATCTTATCGAGGGTTCACGATGAGCGAGTTGATTACGAGTTGACGTAGATATAACTCACTTAACGGGAAGCTAGCTAGCTTTGTCCTTCGTTATTCACTAGCCACACACGCTGAGTTTTCCACCGTGACGTTATATAACGTTTTCGTAAAAATTCTAATGTCCGATGAGAATCCACTGGAGTTAAATGATTTGTAATGTTCGAACTTTGTAAATGCTCCTGGTCAAATATCTTAAGTTTTCCGATTGATAAGCGTTATAACAATCACAGTTACAGCTTCCAAAGTTTGTAGCACACTGACTATAACAAACTAATAATAGATACACTCTCTGGCGCGAGTGTTGGTTATATTTATAGCCGTGGGAAGATTTTCTAGAAAATTCAGATTACGTAACAATACAATTTAAGTGTTTACGTACACACACATATATTGTTGATTCTAACTCTCGAGAATCTTCTATAACTTTGGAGAATAGGCGAGAGTTTCGTAATACATATTTAACAGTATAAGCTATGTATGTTTCTAAATATAAATTTAATCTAAACAAACTTTGATATTAAAATAAATATATAATAACAATTTTCTTACATTCCTAAAAAGTCCGGTGTTGAGTTTTTCTGTGAGTAGTAGCAGAGTTTTACCCCTGACAACTTAGAATTTCAAAAAAGATCCGGTATTGATTTTCACCCTGAAGCGAACTACCCTCATTGTGGAATGTTTCGTGATGATTCATATAAGCTGAAATAAATAATCACTTACCTAGTTTGAAATATGGTTAAACTTGTTACACTTAATAGTAAAGTTCACACTTACAACCGTTTGATTCCATCACTCAAACATACTGCCCTTATGAAAAATGCATCCATTCTAACAACTGTTGCACTCTAGAGAAAACAAGGCTAAGTCAGCGTAGACCTACAAACTCTACACCCTCAATCTGACAGTGAAGCAATAATAAATGTTACACTCTAGAGAAAACAAGGCTAAGTCAGCGTAGACCTACGCTTCACTGTCAGATTGGAAGTGTAGAGTTTGCTTCACTGTAAGATTGGAAGTGTAGAGTTTGTAGGTCTACGCTGACTTAGCCTTGTTTTCTCTAGAGTGTAACATTTATTATTTGTTATAAAAACATCAGATGTGACCAAAATATTCTAGACTTCCAGTATGATGCTGAGTCAGTCCTAACATATAAAGTCTAGTATTGATCCAGCCTTAAAAGCACCAAAACGTTACCTAATTGCTGTACACTTCCATTCTGATATTGAACCACTCTTAAAAGCGTCAGCGTGTGACACAAGTATTTTAAACACTCCATCTGATACTGAATTAGTCATACAAATATCAGAGATTACCTGAGTATCCTACACTTCCAGTCTGAAATTCGAACGAGTTTTGTATAAGGATAATTAATGCTTCAGAAAATTTTGATAGTATGTCCATAATAATTACAGACTTGGGTTTTGCGAAAAATGTCACAATCAGAATTCCCAATGACAGCGTCCTTTGCGCTAAAACATAAATCATTTTGAGTTTCTTGTGCGTCTTATTCGTATTATACTTTGCTCATATTTGAGTTTATGTCTGGATAGGTATGAATATATATATTATCGTGAAATATCTCATAGAATTATGGATAAAGACAAAATTGATTGTAAAGTTTGGCTTCACTTATTTATTATATCAATTGAAAACGTGTATTTACGTATAAAGAACCATTAGGGTACACAAAAATTTGTTCATTATATTAGGCGTAACTATTCAAATTGCATGTATTGTTTTGTTGTGTTTTTGTATTTGTGTTTTCCATCTGGTTGATTATTTTATAATTCTTATTCTGAACAATATAAAGATATTTCTTTTTCTTTTAAATTTAATACAAACTAGAGAATTTTGTCCCACCACAGCAACATTTGTTG
>NW_013667351.1:212361-213160 GCF_000517525.1 Limulus polyphemus | reverse complement strand
TACAAACCATTTAACTTCAGCTGATTCATATCGGACATTAGTACTTTTACGAAAACATTATATAACTTCAGCGGTGGATATCTGGGCGTGCGAACCGGCGAAGAACGAAGAACAGAGCTAGCTAGCTCCATGTTAAGTGAATTGTATCTACATCTACTCAAAATTAATTCGTTCATCGTGAACCCTCTATAAGATATCAAGGAAGTTTTAGACCAGATAGAGGATTAAATATTGTTTGTAAGTTTGTATAACTTTTACACATAGATCGTTATTTGTAATAACTGTTATTTTAAATTGTGTTATTATTTGTATATTAAAATACATTTGTAATGAAAAACTGTGTGTATTAATCTTGTTGACAAGTATCATAAACTGGATGCACATCGACATTTATTTAATTTCTAAATCTAAATTATCATTTAAATCAGTTTCAGGCTGTTCGTAATTATAATACGTTACATAATAAATTGGAGACTCGTCCAAGATAAATTGTGATAAGCAACAAGTTTCATTCCTTAACGACTTGAAATTCGAAAACACATGGCACTTGCAATTCCAAATAGGTCTGGTATTGAGTTTCTGTAAGTATTGGCAGAATTTCACCCCTGACCACTTGATATTCTGCATTACGTATTAAAATATCAAATAGCCTGAAATTGAGTTAACTCATAAATTTAAATTTAGGGGTTAAATTTTACTTTGGATTTAGTATTTAAATAAATGGCGATATATAGTCAGTTTGTATTGCCAACAAATTGATATACAGTTTTCGTTTCTAACACAAATTCGTTTTAATATA
>NW_013667351.1:203957-211429 GCF_000517525.1 Limulus polyphemus | reverse complement strand
TATATAAAGATATTTCTTTTTCTTTAAATTAATCAAACTGAGAATTTTGCCCCACACAGCAACATTTGTGAAATGAAATTGATATGAGTTGTTAACACTGGTGTATTGACCGAAAGCAGCGTTAACACCAGCCTGCTCATTTCTGCACCACTATTGCGTGAGTGTTTGTGGAACCGAGGATCTTTAGCGCAAGAGAATCTCACGTTGAGGCTGTGGATGTATAAAATCCCACTATTAGTGGTATCACACTACCTACGAAACGCCAAACAATATCAAAATGTAGTTTTAATTCATAGTGAACTATTGTTGTCATGTGACTTACAGGTTGACACATTTAAAATCGTTTTAACGTAACGTACTAACCCTGTATTTCTACAACTTGGTCCCAGTGTACTCCTGCCAGAATTGAGCTGTGGTGAGTTTTGACGTGATAACTAAAGAATTGATAAGGTGCATCCTGGCGAAGAGATCATTCCAACTAACCTGATGTGTGTGTGTGTGTGGATGGTGGGTGGTGGTAAAATATCCCGAATATTGACACATAATGTAGTACCTTTTTTATATTTAAGTGTAACCCAAATTATTGTCAAAAACTGATGGTGCAGCTGAAACGAGATATTCAAAAAACTATTTAAAGAGAACGTTTAAATATAATGTTTGTATAACCCTCAAAAGTGGGGTATTCTAAAGACGGGCTCAATGAATATTAAAAAGTTTTTGGCAGTGCTATCTTCACAATTACAGAGCAGACGATCATATAAATAAAACGAAATATATTGATATCCCTTAATGTAGATGGCGCTCATTGAGGCTTGTGCGAAAACAACTCTTTGTTTATAAAAGCCCATTAACTTTAAAGTTAGTATCAAGATTCGAGTTCAAAAGAAGAGTTTAGATGTGGCGATTAAAGTGAAAAGAAAGATTCCTGCCCCCTCCCAGGAAAAACAGGAACCATGTCCTTGTTCTCCGAGTGTAATTTATAGTTAAAAAAAAACAACATAATTTCACTTTATGATATTCACCACAATATGTGACTTATCACTTCTCTATTTTATGCGGAACAAATAACGTATCAAAAAGAGAAAAAGTAATAAAAAAAAACGCTCATACCAGGTAACGGTAATATTGAAGAATTCTCGTATAAAATGAACATTATTGGGGATTTCGTTTGTCATAGCAATGAATTCTTGTCGTCGCCATGTTTCACTTTGGCAGTGGGAGTTGCCGGTAAAGTTGAGCATTAATTCTATGAATTGGTTTCAGCTTCAGATCTGGTCTAGTCATTATATTGTCCCTAATATAGTAGTATATATATCAGCCATAGTATGAGTCATCCTGTAGAAATGTTATTACCATAGTTTCATCATTATTTCAGTTAATTTTTTCTAATATTCCATTTATCCCTTAGTTTTTCAGCATAGTAAAACCTGTGAATGAAGAAATTTTTGGAAAATAAAAAAACTAGTCTTTATAGACACGATGCCATTGTTTGTTTGTTTCTTTTTGATCAAAGCCACAATGAGCTATCTGTTGTGCCCGCCGCGAAGAATCGAACCCCAGATTTTAGTGTTGTAAGTTCGTAAATTTACCGCTGTGTCACCGAGGGGTACGATGCCTGTGCGTAGAGTTTTTAACAATTAGTTACATTACTGGTCAATAGATGGCAACGGTAGATGTCATGCTATACAGTATTATAACTTGGAAAATACAATGTTTTCGAATTTAGCAGTTACGGAAAGCCATTTCCAGCATAACTCATTTATACTTTCATTTCCAGTTCTTTTTATTTTCCTCTTTCTTCCACCTAATCATGTAGTCTTTCAACACTTCCGCTGTTTTTTCCAGGATATTTTGACACTCCCAATCTCTTCGGCAACTTTTCTGGTACATTTACTCGTTTCAAACATTTTCATAGCAAATATACCTTTGGCCAGGTGTCAGTGTCTGCATAGGTTCATTACAAGCAGCCAACAAACTGGTCATTTAGGGTAGTAGTTATACATAGTTCAATTAATTGGTGATATAAATATAGTTCATACCAAAACAGTTGTTGTTCAGGTAATTGGTGATATAAATATAGTTCATACCGAAACAGTTGTTGTTCAGGTAATTGGTGATATAAATATAGTTCATACCGAAACAGTTGTTGTTCAGGTAATTGGTGATATAAATATAGTTCGTACCGAAACAGTTGTTGTTCAAGTAATTGGTGATATAAATATAGTTCATATCGAAATAGTTGTTGTTCAAATAATTGGTGATATAAATAGCATCTCGAGCAATTTGACACTGTGTCTGTCCACCTTAGAGAGAAACGCAGTGGTGTAACTACAAAAAATAAAAAAAATCTCCCCCATGCATAACAAGTAATCGGGCCCCTACATTTATTTCTTTATAACTGTATTCATGATTCGGGCCTTTTATTGGTTCGCCATCTTCCGCAATTGCGGGGGCAAACTTACGCCTCTGGAGAGGTGAGCTCATTTCAAGGTAGTTGTACAGTTTGACGTGAGTTACCACCACTGGAGAGGTGAGCTCATCTCAAGGTAGTTGTACAGTTTGACGTGAGTTACCACCACTGGAGAGGTGAGCTCATCTCAAGGTAGTTGTACAGTTTGACGTGAGTTACCACCACTGGAGAGGTGAGCTCACCTCAAGGTAGTTGTACAGTTTGACGTGAGTTACCACCACTGGAGAGGTGAGCTCGATCTCAAGGTAGTTGTACAGTTTGACGTGAGTTACCACTTCTTTCCCTTGCAAACTTTTTTATTACAAATGTTGGTGACGTACGCACTGTTGCATTCTGGTATACCGCACTTCAACGTTATTGTCTGAACTTGATTGGCAAACGGAAGCTATTTTTACCTCATACAATGCAGACGCCGCTCAAGAATGATAGCTTGACACTTTATACTATAATTGTTTATAAGCATTTTGTTTCTTTGTTAACTTGTGTGTTTCTTTCCTTCGCTGTACCATTTCGGTTTATTCTCTGCTTAACATTTCCGGAATCTACGTTTTGCGGATACTTTTATAATTATCTGTTGGAAATCAACGGACCCTAAGTAAATACCGCATTGAAATTGTGGTCGAAAGTTTCTGAAATAAATGTGGAGGAAAAATCTTCGATATTTTGTACTTTTATACACATTTCTGGTAAACCCCAAAAGCCATGCCCCAATTTTTCTAATACGCCCCTTAAAATAAACCCTTTTCAGAATCTTTTTTATCCAGGCAATTCTACAATTTTTGGGTGGGGGTGCCATATGGAACTCTTCCCCAATTCTCTTCCATTACAATATCACTTTAATGTTTACTGACAATGTACTTTTTACGTAAAAAGTCATTACTTCTACAGCCAGAGGTGTAGGGGGGCAAATTAAAATTGGGAGGGGGCCCAAGGTTTATTTGACTGAGCGAAGCGAGGAAATGTGCGCCATAGCCACATCTATTACAACCGGTGTCCAGAGATTGCCTTAGGGCCCTGGATTAAATTTTATGCGTTTTCCTGCTCTTCCTGAGCGTAATTATCCTAATTCCAATGGATTTTTACTGGGACAGATTGAAAAGTGGGAGGCGCTCCCCCCCCCCTCTCGCTTCCTACGCCATTGATAGCAATTCCTGTGGCCAGGCATGGCCAGATGGTTAGGGTGCTTCACTCGCAATCTGAGAGTCGCGGGTTCGAATCCCTGTCCTACCAAACATGCGCGCCTTTTTCAGCCGTGTGGATGTTATAAAGTGACAGTCAATCACACTATTCGTTGATAAAACAGTAGCCCAAGAGTTGGCGGTGGGTGGAGATGATTAGCTGCCTTCACTCTAGTCTTTGACTGCTAAATTAGGGACGGCTAGCGCAGATAGCCCTCGTGTAGCTTGCGCGAAATTCAAACCAAACAAAGCAATCCTTTTAATGGTTGGAGACGGCTTGATTGGGTAATGAAGAAAAACTTTAATATAAGTTTAACACAACAGCAAATGTACAACGTTTCGACAAGGTTTTGTCATCATCAAAGCAATACTTTGTTAGAGAATATCAGGTGCATGACATAACCCAATAAATACTTTGTCAGAGAATATCAGGTGCATGACGTAACCCAATAAATACTTTGTCAGAGAATATCAGGTGCATGACATAACCCAATAAATACTTTGTTAGAGAATATCAGGTGCATGACATAACCCAATAAATACTTTGTCAGAGAATATCAGGTGCATGACATAACCCAATAAATACTTTGTCAGAGAATATCAGGTGCATGACATAATCCAATAAAAGTAATTATCATGCTTCAGTGTCTTATGAATATTTTATCTTTTCAAATCACAAAATCTAGCCTAAATTTATTTCTTCCAAAATATATCAAAAAATTAACTTCAAACGACCATCAAAACGAATATTTTTATTGTTGTTGTTTTTTCATGACTGGTTCCTTCCAACAAATAAATTAAATCTTGCCTTAGATTGTCTTCACATCCATGCTAGCAGTCCCTTCCGTTGGGTCACATATAAGTTAACATACCCTCAACGCTAAGTTTTGGGACTCGATTCCCCGCGCTGAACAGGTCATTGTGTATCTTCAGCCTAAAAAATAGGTAAGCAATACATTGTTAACAAGACCGACTACTTCAGTCAGTAGAGTATAAGACTCTTAATCTCAGCGTCGTGGAATCGAGCCCCCAAGTTGGGCAAAGAACTTTGTGTAGTAGCTCAGCGGTAAGTCTGAAGATTTATAACACTAAAATCCAAGTTTCGATACCTGTGATGGGACGGTACAGATAGACCATTGTGTAGCTTTGTGCTTAATAACAAGCAAACTAATGCAGTAGCTGCCCCCAGTAGCACAGCGGTATGTCTGCAGTCTTACAACGCTAGAAATCGGGTTTTGATACCCGTGATGGGCAAAGCACCGATAGCCCAAACAAACAATGTAGTAGCTAAAAGCTGTCGGGGATTTCAGTATTCGATTGCCTAGAACCCTCGAGACGCCACAACGTGCACGGTGATGTTCATGTGATCCTGTAGTTACCCCCTGCCAACAGTAGTCCTTTGTGCCCCAGTACACGTTATTGTTTATCTAATCGCAATGTTATTATCTATGAATTACTTCTACTGTTTACAGGACTTGATAAATAATATAAATTTACATTTATGTACAGCAGAGACAGCTGGTATGGGTATTAAAAACTTTAATTAAAATAAAGTACAAGGACAACGTTTCGACATTCTGAGGTCATCTTTAGGTTAAAACAAAGCCAGTTTCAAACTGACCGTTACTGGGCACATGTCTTAGGGTAACGGTCTTTGTTTTAACCTGATGATGACTTAAGAAGGTCAAAACGTTGTTCTTGTACAATATTTAATAAGTTTTTAATACCCACACCAGACGTCTCTGCTATACATTTTTACATCAAGTTAGGTTTTTGTCATCATGAAATTCACACTTAATTAACTGCGATCTCCGTGTAACATCGTCAGTATTAAATAACGGTATTTTAACTGCGAGAGCTACAGATGTGTCTGTAAAATGTTATTTTAACTGCGAGAGCTACAGATGTGTCTGTAAAACAAAGAGAAAACTGCTTCTGTAATAATGAAGTTAAAAAACCGGAAAAGAAGTAGAGGTACTGAGATCTATAACGTGAAGGAAGGACAATAACATAAAACCAAATATGCTCACTAAATACACTGAATAGTTGATTTTAAAATCGCAAGGTTTCTCATATTTAGAACAGCGCCAAAACAGAAAAGGAAAACACGTCAAAATTGAAAAAAAAAAGAAAAAATGTAAATCAAGCTTGCACAGTAAATATATATATATGTATATATATACGTGGAATATGTTGTTATTATCCAGAAAGGAAAACGCCTACGTTTTATATCTTGGATCACGTGAAAAGTGTGTAAACTCGGCTCTCATACTGAGGAAAGATTGCCTTGAGCAAGGTCAGACGTTTGTAATATACTTTCATCATTTCGTTTTGGTCTTGACGATACTTTCCTCATTTCGTTTCGCCTGTTTCACACGTTTATTGCAAACTCATTGTGGCTAAAGAGTTGAAGTTGAAGTGACGAGCCAGTATCTTCATTGTTGGTTGTAAGTACATAGAACTAAGATTAGCGCTTATTTACGGGGCTAATTACTGAATTACTCGCTGCTAACAATATTATAACACTAATTTAGTTTATGTAGTGTAGTCCCCCATAAGTTTCCGGAAACTTACAAAGCTAAAATCCGGAGTTTGATTCTACACGGTGGACAGTACACAGATTACCTATTGTGTAGGTTTGCGCTAAAAAACCTAAAATCCGGAGTTTGATTCCCCACGGCGGACAGTACACAGATTACCTATTGTGTAAAGGGAAAACGTAAGCAAATATGAAAAGTGTTAAAGAGGACATCGACACGTTTTTTTTTCTTTAAAGCCAAGTGACTGTAAGAAGGAAAAACATCATCGATAAGAATGGAGATTATTTGATTATTGATTCCTATCAATGCTATAAGTGTGGCTACTACTAGTTTGGCCGCCAGTTTTGATTTCATTCCTTTAAGTCGCACGCTGAATCCTTTTTCCCCCCTTTTTTGGTTGCATCATGTTTTCACACGTAAGGTGTTTTTTATTAGATTAATTTATTCTTATTCTGCCTAAAATAATTTCAGGTTTCCCGGCTATTGAGGATTCCCTCTTGTTTTTAGTCTAAAACGAATTATTTCTAGTTTGAATCAATGCGCTTCAAATAAAACTCCTTTTAAATAAAACACACGTTCTTTGAAGATTTAATCCAACAATATTTAGTTATAAGATGTCTGGAAACTGTTAAAAAATATTCTGTTCAGACTGATTTCGTGCAAAGTTCCAAACGTAAGATTTTAAATGGAACTAGCAAGAACATAGTCTGAAATCTATCGATGAACATGTCTGAAGATATATATGCAGACATGAGTCTGAAAGTCATGTAAGTGTATCATATATTTAGTTGTTAAAGTGTAACATACGTTAATTTCTTGGAATTTGCAGCTATTCCAGGTATGAACATAAATAAACACCTTTTAAACCTTTATGGAATTTGCAGCTATTCCAGGTATGAACATAAGTAAACACCTTTTAAACCTTGATGGAATTTGCAGCTATTCCAGGAATGAACAAAAATAAACACCTTTTAAACCTTTATGGAATTTGCAGCTATTCCAGGTATGAACAAAAATAAACACCTTTTAAACCTTTATGGAATTTGCAGCTATTCCAGGTATGAACACAAGTAAACACCTTTTAAACCTTTATGGAATTTGCAGCTATTCCAGGTATGAACACAAGTAAACACCTTTTAAACCTTTATGGAATTTGCAGCTATTCCAGTTATGAACATAAATAAACACCTTTTAAACCTAAATATTTATATGATGAATGTTTGTTCCAACCCCAAAATATCTAACGCTATGATTCTAGTGTTCTCTTCAGTGTCCATTTTATGT
>NW_013667351.1:199742-202990 GCF_000517525.1 Limulus polyphemus | reverse complement strand
CAGTTTCTGTTTTTAGTTTACTTTTCGTGTTTTAATACAAAACAGTTTCTGTTTTTAGTTTACTTTTCCGTGTTTTAATATACCAAGATAACATTTGAGGAATTTTACCTTTTATTCCATATATTGAGTAGTTAATAAAATAAAAACGTGTTTTTGATTTCACAATTGGCGATCAACTGATCATCTTGTGTTCAAAGTAAAGAAAAGGAAGAATGCTGACCCAGGCATTGTCCAAGATACTGACAGACGTTGGTTGGATAACCACTATCTTCGTAGGTCTTCTGACCTATTTATTGGTTAGGCACTTTTTAAAAATCCGGAAGTATCCTCCTGGACCATTTCCACTTCCTGTATTGGGTAATCTTCTTGGTAAGTTGCAGCGAGAAACAATTATTTTGTTGTTGTTGTGAGAAACCTTAAACAAAATCGACTTTAGACGAGCTATTCGCATCAAATTAGATTGTTCGCCATATTCATATAGATAACAAATGTCTTGTTAATTAAACAAGATATTAGTTTGTTTGTTTGTTTTTTTGCCCTTGGTAATATAGGATAAAAGCCCAGGTTCAAAGACTAATTACACAGGCCTGCGAATTTAATCTTCATAAAAATTGTTTTGGTTTTAATAACGGATTTACCTTAATTCAACCACGCAGATTTTGAAAATAATAGTCTTTTTTTTTTTTCTACCACTTAAGTATTTTTTGCAAATCTGGAAGAAAAAACTCTTACATAGATCAAATTGTTATTTCGTTTACCATAACTAACATTCTTTATTATTATATTTGTTATGTTTGGGTTCTAGAACGATCTAATCTCTAGAACTCTAAACCTATCGAAAGTTCGTTAGTTGCATTTTAAACTTCTTTAGACCATTGTTCAATATCCGCAAAAGGAACAAACTGTTAAATGTCAATAGATGACAAACTAAGTACACCAGTTTTCAAAAATGGCACCAAGCTGTGACGTATGACCCCCGTGTTTATCTTTTCTTACAGAATTCAATGGCAAACAACCTCCATTTATAAAAATGAGAGATTGGCAGAAGAAGTATGGTCCAGTGTTCACCATGTGGGTGGGTCGTCCAGCCATTGTCGTCAACAACTGGGAAGTGACACGGGACGCTCTCATAGTTAAGAGGAATGAGGTTATAGGGAGAAACAAAACTGTGCTTGGTGGGTGAAACAATCACACCTATATATCTTAACGTTTAAAACTCTATGTTTGTGTGATGTGAGTTTTTTGTTGTTTTACCTAGCTTTACATTATCGAAGGTTTTATCCAATTATAAAAACATTGTTCACAAAAGTCATGTATTCTACGTGGATCAATATTATTGTAAAGTAGTTTCTATAAGAGCTCTTTATTTTCTGCATTATTCCCCAAATATATTTATGCACTTGATATTCTAAAAGCGAGATCTCTAAGTTCATATAACATTTTTCATGAAGAATTATGCTGTTTTTTTTATATTAAGAATATAAACGATTACTCATATACATATGTCAGGTTTTATTTATGGACCGGATTCCTTACAGCAGGTGTCTGTGACTTGTTGGTGATAAATTTCAACAATAAACAAACAGCACATAGTCCACTTGTTTTAATATAATATATTAAAACAAGTTAAACATGTATACAAATGATCGTTGCACTGTTGGTTATCACAGACGTATCCAGAGCTTTAAGTAATTGTCTATTTTTTTGTTAAGTTCCACATAGGTTGGTTCAGTTACTTTAGAACACAATTTAGCAAAACGAATTATTTTCTCTACTCTATTATTACAATAGAGTCTGTGATAATTTCACTTTAAATTTACCACTATAAATGTTGGTTACCACAGTTGTATTCCGAGCTTTAAGTAATTTTCCTTTTTCGTCAAAATCCACACAGGACAATTGACAAGACAAATTATTCTTCTCTATTCTGTTATTACAATACAGTCTGCGATCATTTCACTTTAAAAATCACCACTATACACTCTTTATGGCTAAACTCTATCTATCTTTCGAACTCAATTTTCGACGTGTATTTATACCCCGAATGAGGTCTAGAACGTTCTACACACTACTAGATATTATGATGTAATAATACTCAATTAAAACAACGAGAAAAACTCGGAAGGTCGTAGTAACATGACGCAATAATATAACAATCCCCAATTCATAACTATTGAACTAAACAACTTGTGATTCGCAAACAGTTACGTAAATAAATTTTCGATAAGCTATCGCTTCTAAAAATGGCTAACTTTAACACTCGCGCTATATAACTATCTAAATCATGACTCTCCTCTTAAACTGAAACTGTCGTGTATATCTAACAACATATGTATATGTTAACCATATAAACACTATATGTATCATATACCTAGAAATAAACAGCAGTGAACTCACCAGAACTACCCTGTTCATGAACAGGGGTAATGGGGGGGGGTGCTACTGCTATTTAGCGAAAATGAAAATGACTGTGAATAGAAAGGTCGTGGAATAAATGCAAGTGTTTGTGTTTCATATAATATTACCGTTTATTCATTTAGATGGATTAAGAATTGAAGAAAATTTCACACCTCTAGTTTTACATCAATAAAATGTCATAAATCATTTCCAACAGCTTCAGAAATCCTTGACAATTTATCAGAAAGTTTATTACCAGCACTTTCCAGTCTGGTGCCTTGTGATTTTGTTTCTTCAGAGTCACACGACAATATTAAGTTTTCAAATTTTCTTTTCAATCTCCCCTGCCTCGAGATAAAAACTATAAGTGAAACGTTCAGAGTTAGAGCTTTGTTTTGATATAAATTTTACTGACATTTTTTTCGGCACCCACATTTCGATTTTTTGCACCTGTGTGTGTGTGTAATTACAAGTTTTCAAAGTTTCCAACTGCGAAAATAAAACTTATCAAGATACGAAACATCGTAGCTGCCAAATATATATATATATATATATATTACTCATTTCTAGCTTTAATAGCGTGTTAACAGTGAATTTTAGAAATGTTAAAATATCTAAGTTTTAAATTCGATGACGAGGAACCCACTTTGAGACTAATAATGTTTGGAGACGGCTTGAATGGGTAATGAAGAAAACTTTAATATAACGGTAAATGTACAACGTTTCGATAAGGTTTTGTTATCATCAGGTACAAGTAATTTACACTGACACGGATATATATATATACAGTATTGAACAAAGAAGTCACATGATCGGATATTGTTGCAAAACTTAGAAGAGGTATCTAGGCA
>NW_013667351.1:197257-198809 GCF_000517525.1 Limulus polyphemus | reverse complement strand
CATTTACTGTTAATGTTAAACTTATATTAAAGTTTTCTTCATTACCCATCCAAGCCGTCTCCAACCATTATCTAAGTTTTAAGTTTCCAAGCTTCAAAAACTAAGAAAGGTAGAGGTAGTTGTGTGTGCTTTTTTTTTATAAGAAAACTCTGCTGAACACAATTTCTATGTTTCTAAGCTGAGAGTTTAAAAAAATCCGTTATGGAATACAAATGTTGTCTAGTTTTGTTAACTTTGACGATATACAACGTGAGCTGGCGAATGAAGGCATTAAGTCTGTGATTGCATTGTTGCTATTCAAAAATGCAAGTTGATTGGAACTGAATAGATAAAACAAAAACGTATAGCATTGTTGTGCATAAAATAAATAATCTAAATGCTGAATACACACTTTATCATTGTTTATTGAACGATTATATATTTTGTGAAATGAATAACAAGATAATACAAAGACAAAAAAAGAAATAACTCTTGAACCAGATTATCTGTGTTATCTATAGTCTATTGCTTGTTGTTAAGCAGGAATCTACACAGTAAGCTCTGTGTGTCTTTTCCCAACGAGGAGGATTGGAACCCAAATGTTTAGCGTTGTAAGCCCTCAAACTTACCGCTAAGTCAACGGAGGGGAGGCTAGTCTATAGCCAAACGTATTTACAACCTGACTTTTGGATCATCGTTCTAATATGTAGCTATATCTAATAGTTGCTTATATTATTGAAAAGTTTAAGATTATGAGACATTAATTATTTTTCTTCATCTTTTTTTATGTTGCAAATGCAGAAATGGCAACATACTCCGAAAAAATCCAGGTGAAGTAGTCAGCACACAGGATCACCTACAAAAATTGCAATATCTTCAAAACGAGACCAAAAACTCGAGCGCTTTCGAATAGTTAACTGTTCTTCCGAAGAATCTCTGAAGAAGAATAGTCAACTATTCGAAAGCGCTCGAGCTTTGGGTCTCGTTTTGAAAATACACCTGAAAAAAGTTGGAGCACTAAAATTTTATGTTTTTTCCTAAGTAATAACATAACTAATCCGTAGGATTTAGTTTAATACAAAGTGATTAAGTTGTTGAAGTTTAAGGTAAGTTCCAGAAGAATCGGATAATATATTTAATAGTACATTGGAGGACGCCCATCTTTGTCACAATGACTGTATTAGGTCAAGAGGTTCTCTTTCATAACCACATTTTTCGCGTTGCAGACAAAAGGTTTGGTTTGAATTTCGCGCAAAGCTAAACGAGGATTATCTGCGCTAGCCGTCCCTAATTTAGCAGTGAAAGACTAGAGGGAAGGCAGCTAATCATCACCACCCACCACCAACTCTTGGGCTACTCCTTTACAAACGAATAGTGTGATTGACCGTCTCATTGTAATGCTCCCATGGCTGAAAGTGTGTTTGTTTCTTTTTGAATTTCGCGCAAAGCTACACGAGGGCTATCTGCGCTAGCCGTCCCTAATTTAGCAGTGAAAGACTAGAGGGAAGGCAGCTAATCATCACCACCCACCACCAACTCTTGGGCTACTCCTTTACAAACGAATAGTGTGATT
>NW_013667351.1:182710-196986 GCF_000517525.1 Limulus polyphemus | reverse complement strand
ATTGACCGTCACATTATAACGCCCCCACGGCTGAAAGGGCGAACATATTTAGTGGGACGGAGATTTGAACCCGCGACCCGTATGTTGCGAGTCAAACGCCCCCTGGCTCACAAAAGAAGGATATTTATATTTAGTTGTTGCCGTTTTTCAGTGAGTATAATTTTAAAGAGTAAAATAATTACTAGAGTGTGAAAGGTGAATTTTTTTATTATTTCTGTTATACTAAATCATTTATTCATCGTTATTTGACCTTTAATTTTACTGCAGCCGAAGTAATCAAACAAGGGTATGAAGACATCGTTTTTGCAGATTATTCTCAAGAATGGGAGGTTTTACGAAAGATGGCGCACTCAGCCGTGAGGTGAGTATGATAGGCATTGTATAATGTTATACCGTGAGATATATGATGTACATAAAAACGAAAAATAATTATATACAGATGGTTAATTACGTTAAACTGAAAAATTTTTAGTGTCTCACCACGTCGTTACAATACCTGACAATCGCTTTACAGTGGAGTTTCCACCATAAAAGCCTCCATCGTAAGTTTGTCATGTCCAAAGCACATCATTCCTTCCAGCTATATTTCCATGATCTTTGTGGCGTACAAAGATTATGGTTTCACAGCACCCGTTTCAACAGTATGATTGTAAAGAAATTCATAAGCATTGCATTTGACAATTTGGCCAGTTTGTATTCTTGTGAAATAGCATGAATACCCATTTTCTTCTCCAGTACCTTGAGGTATGCAGTGGTCGAACGGGAATGCCATTAACTTCACTAATGGAATTAACAAAACAAATTTAGAGGTACAGCATTCACCCATTAGGAATGTTATCTGTTCATGTCATTCTCAGAAAACTGATTTCCTACAGTTAAGATATTAATGACTCTATAAATGTGTTTGACAGTATACGTATTGTGTTAAAATGAATTATGACCTGACTGAATAGAGGAAAGAGACTGAACACATGTTTCATACTGTAGTAGAAGAGACTTTATTTGCTAATGACAAACATATGTCCCTCAGTGGCTCAATGGGAACCTTCAGGGCTTATAATGCTAGAATTTGGAGTTCGATCTGTATAGTGGATACAGCAAAGATTGCCCATTGTGCAGTTTGCACAAAAACAAACAATATATTGGAAAATTCAAAAAATAAGTAATTACAATTCAGTCCAAAAACGTGTTTACAAAACATGAAACGGTTTAGTATACACACATGCTATACACATGGGCAAACTGAAGAAGAAGAAAGGTCCACCTTTCGAAAGCGCTCGGGTTATAATGTTTTTATTCATTTCTATCAAGACTTCTTGAACCTGCGTGTTTTTTTCCAACATCATGGTATAATATATTATCAGAGATAGACCAACCTGATTAAAGTTTTTCACGATTCACCTGACACTTGAACTCTTTACAATCAAAACATGAATTCCATCTTTTTAACGTTATGCTTTAAAATGTGCTTCAAAAATGTAATAGCCATATGTTCACAAATATGTATATACTATTGAAATGAAAGCTCATTATTATTGTGTACTTCTAACGCCATATGCTAACATTTTAGACCATTTACAAATATTAAATTTGGAATGTTTTGTAAATTCATTCTGTCAATAGATGGTGTTAAAAAGTGTCGGTAAAATACAATATACATATTAATAATCCATCGTCTATACATGATGTATTTTGAATTGACAGAGACTTAAAAATCATCTTACAGTTACGAGGCAACGACTAATGTATTTGAAATATAAATACCATATGGTTCAAACACAAAAAAGGCCCTGTCATGACCAGGTGGTTAGGGCGCTCGACTCGCCATCTGAGGGTTCCGGGTTCCAATCCCCCCGTCCTGGTTCAAACACAAAAAAGGCCCCGTCATGACCAGGTGGTTAGGGCGCTCGACTCGCCATCTGAGGGTCCCGGGTTCCAATCCCCCCGTCCCACCAAATATGCTCGCCCTTTCAATCGTGGGGGCGTTATAATGTGACGGTCAGTACCACTATTCGTTTGTCAAAATGTATTCCAAGAGTTGGCGGTGGGTGGTGATGACTAGCTGCCTTCCCTCTAGTCTTTCACTCCCAAATTATGGACGGCTAGCGCAGATAGCCCTCGTGTAGCTTTGCGCGAAATACAAAAGAAACCAAAACAATCAAACACAAAAGTCATAGTGGGAAATGGAAAGTTGTTGAGCTTAAGTTTTCTCAGAGAATTTGTATTTAATCGTAAGTCTGCAAAAGACATTATGAATTTGTATTCTATATAAGCTAGAAATATTATTTCGACTATTCATTTGCTAGTCATGAAATTCCTCTTCTCAAATTATTTTCATTTACTTGAAATAGGAAATACGCTGTAAGCGAGAAGTTAGCAAAGCTCGTAACTGATGTCGTGGATAACACCGTTCACAAGATGCTTCAAGAAAAAGAACCTTTTGATCCAACCAGTCATCTTTACGTGATTCTTTACAACATTATTGCTTCCTCAGCGTTCGGGAAAAGGTATGGTTGGAAAAAGACAAATTATCTGTTTGACGCCGTTACATAAAATTTTGATACAGTAGCATAAATCCGCCTGGATGTTTAAATGGTACGTTCATCTTCAAATACACGTGTTTTATAGAATCGCTTCAAAAACACTGAAAATCGATGCTTTTAATTGTTTGGTGGATTTATATTTCATAGAACAGGAGGTTTTTCTCAATCCTTGGCTAAATATAATCCCAAAATCGTAAACAAATAAAAACCTCCGAAGGTTAACTTGACACAAATAGTGGTAGGTAGTAAAAACCTTGCCTGTAAACATTTACTTCGAAGACCTATTTGGTTAATTATTGGCGATAGTTATAACCCTAATTTTGATGTATTTAAGTTGATTTTTTTCTTTGAGAGACTAAATTTTTGGCTTAAGAAAAATGTATTTTAAAGACCTAGCAGGTAGGAAAAAAATTTCATGAATTCATTTGTGGATCTGTACAGATGAATTCTAGAGAAAAAAAACAATAAGTTTATTCAGGTCCATCTTTACACACTGTTTCTTAACAATGTATCATTACGTTTTCTCTTATACAAATTAAAATTAAACCAATGAAAAATAATGTAGCTGTCTATATTTGTTTAAATAGGCTTGGCGTGGCCTATGGTTAGTGTGCTGCCTGGACTGTGAATCCAAGAATTCGCGGCTTGCTTCTTTTCGCCGCAAAAAATGCCACTGATCCGTTACAAGAATGAAGCTCAAATTTCATTCTTCGGTCAGACTATAGTATCCCAAAAATTGACGGCGAGTGTTGTTAACTAGCTGCCTTCCCTCTGTCTGTCAGTTAAAGATTAGGGACGGTTATACATAGATAGCCTTTTGTGTGTGTCTTTGTGCGAAAATTCTTAAAAACGGCGTGTTAATGGTTTAAGTTGTCTTTTCACGAATCTTTTGCAAATTCTATTGTTCCTAGTTAAAGGGTTTCTTGATAGTTATGAAAACAAGTATCACTTAGAAAGAACCGAAATTACTGTAGGTATAAGGAAGAAGACGAGGAATACCAGGATTTAAAAGAACAGAGCGAACTGTTTTTAAACGAGTTTGGCAATGGTTTACCTAGTGATTTCATTCCTCTCCTGAGAATCTTCTATGTTAATCGAGAACAAAAACTGGTAAAGTCTGTGAAGAAGTTCCTAGCCATTTTGACAACCAAGATCGATGAACATAAAAAAACTTATCAACCTGGTACGTGTTTCCTATTGTCTTCCATCCTCCACCAGCTACTATACGTATATAAACTTACTCTATAATTTACATAATTATTTTAGAACTATATTTGTAATTGAATTAGTCATAGGCTTACATATTTCGATTACCAGCAAACATGTTCTAAACCTCAGTAAATTATCTAACTTTGAAAATGTATTATTATTGTTTAGCAATCTCCAGTAAATGATTTGTGTTTCATTTATTTACAACATTAAACAGACAAATGTATATGATACAGCAGCTAAAAATTAGTAAATGTTTTCTTGTTCTAATTCGTTTTTTGTTTTGTTTTTCAGATATCATTCGAGATTTTACTGACGCTCTCCTGTTAGCAAGACAGGAAGCAAAAGAGGAGGGTAAAAATTCTCTTCAGTACCTTAGCGATGGAAACTTGGCTCAAGTAATATCTGACCTTTTTGCAGGTTAGTGAACTCGTGTTCTTCATGAACTAGGTTTTCTGTGATCACGACGAACTTAACGTATTATTGTTGCAAATAATAACATTTAAGTAACTTTTAAATAAAAAGTGTTTTCGGAACCTGAGTATTACTGTTAGACCGATCAACTGGTCGAAAATCTAAACATTCATAATTATAACTAGTTGGGGAATGATTTTTTTTCCGCAGCTGGCACTGATACGACACAGATGACTCTGCGATGGATGGTTCTTTTATTGGCCAATTCTCCCGAAGTCCAGCAAAAAATGTATGAAGAAATAGAGAACGTAATAGGTAAGGTGAAACTTTTGTATTAACATTACTTCACATTAATAACTTTTAAACAGAAATGTAACCCAATAATAACATAAATGGGCATTTGAATTGTTAAGCTAACTGAGGTAAAAATTAATCGTGCTTGTCATAACATTAGTATTATGCCTTTTAAATTTTAACACTGCATTATATCTAGTTCCTTGAGCATTCCCAAAAATTACGAAAGTGTTCGCCATATCTATTGCCAACGACGCATTTCGCTTAATCCAGAGCTCATTGGAGCAACTGAGACACAACAAACACAGTAGTGGTCAGAACACTATTCATGTAAGCCATTTGTTACAACAACAATTGTTATGGTGTGGACGTCTTTTCCAAGCTGGCAAAGCATGATTATAATTAATTATACTTGTCATAAGACCTGGATATCAGGCCAATTATATTTTTAAACACTGCATTCTTTATTTATTTGTTAGGAATTTTCAATAATTAGAAGAGGGTAATATAATAGTATTCCAACCACAATATGTTCGCCATATCCATAACAATACTATATTTATACATTTTTCTGATTCTTAAAAAATCCATAATGAAGAAGATAAAGAACACAGTTTTAAAAAATAGAATATGCCTAACACTAATGCCTTGTAACAAATATAATTACTTATAATAACAGAAAAGGTGTTATACCATAACAACTGTTAAGGCAAAATTTTTTTTGTTTTTTTTAACCATGTATTTTCTTCTGATTTTTAACTATTTAAATGTTGTGTGTTGCATATTATGGATTAAGTTAGTTCACTCTCATATAGTTTGCTTGAAAACGTTAATGCATTTTAAAATAAGAAAGGAAATTATTATTTAACCATGCGATAGTTTAAAAGATAAAAATGAATTTCAATTTGAAGTTTTTCTTGCTGAAAGCGGATTCATATTGAAGCACTGTAGCAGATGAAATGTACTTTAACTGTAATATTACGACTAGTTTTTGCTATTGATTGTGTTCTATTACTATTACGTGAACACTTATAAGTTTATTCGGGTTTTGATTTACTGAGCACAATTTCTTTTTTTGTAAGTAATGATTAATTATGGTTAATTTCATTGCTATTATTAGTAATAACTTTTACAAAATTTTTAAATATTTTTGTCATTATTAATTTTTGCACTTATGATGAATATTGTGAATTGTTAGTCTAGTGTATGGATTTTAGGACTAGTTTCAGTCTCCAAGCTGCCGGACCTTAAAAAACGTTGTTGGGATTGTGGCCGACAGCAGCATTACAAGCGAGGGTACCCAAATGATAATTTAATGCGTTTTAATCATTCAAATATTTAGTTTTTATTGTAAACCGATTGGCAACATTATCATCTTCTAGCCAGTTAGTTTGTTATACAGTTGTTTGGTTTGTTACTTTACAGCAAAGCCACACTGGGCTATCTGTTGTGCCCAATGAGGGGAATCAAACCCCAGATTTTAGCGTTGTAAGTCCGTTAACTGTCCCACCGGGGAACTCGTTACACAGAAGTTACTTCATTAATTTATAAGTATGGTTTCTCTTTTCCTTGTTCCTTAAAAAAAACGGTATTTATTTTTAGCTGTTCTATAGTTTTATTTAGATATCTTAAAATCGGTGTTTTCGCTTTTGATAATGTAGTGGTTATACTAACATACCGTATATTCTTTACTCACTGATTTCCCTTATGGGAGTTAAAACAAGTACACAACACAGTTCCGTTTATGAAATTTGAAATAGAAACTTACCACTAACTGACGAAACGTATTCCTCTTCCTTCAGAGTAATATCCCAAGACAATGTAGTCACAAAAATAGCTACAGTTTGTATGTCCAGAAAATGGAATAACTGTTTCTGGAATTTATAGAAAAAACACTAACTTCTTTCTTCTTATTTTGGGGGTTTTTTCTCTGGGGTTTGGGGGGGGGTCTGTTATTAGTGATTAATATTTTCGTAAGTACAATAGAGTGGTGTTGTGTACAACCAATGTAAGAAAATATATCAATTCGAAAACAGCAGCTTTTTGGACTTGTGCGCTATATCAAGAAATGTGTTTCGAAGGTATACTTAAACGGTTTGTTCAATTGTAGTTTTTCTAACCATGTACACCTGTATAATTTATGTCAAGAAATCTATGTAGAACGTTTACTTAACCGGTTTTGTTCTGCAGGAAACCGACCTCCCGTTCAGGATGACAAACCACAGTGTCCTTACATAAGTGCCGTTATCATGGAAACGTTGCGTTTTGGAACGGTTGTGCCACTGGGTATTGACCATAAGACTACGTGCGACACAGAAATAGGTGTAGTATATAGTACATCAACCATAAGACTACGTGCGACACAGAAATAGGTGTAGTATATAGTACATCAACCATAAGACTACGTGCGACACAGAAATAGGTGTAGTATATAGTACATCAACCATAAGACTACGTGCGACACAGAAATAGATATAGTGTATTACATCAACCATTGAGACACGTGTTAGAGAAAGCTACAAAACATGGATTATCGTAAATAATGAAACTTGGTTAAACACTGTACTTTTAAACTTTCTATAAGTTGTATCAAAGTTTAAGTAAGGTTATCAAACACAATTTTAACAACCAAATAAACGTTTGTAGAATTGGGGATTTTATGCAACATCGTGGACGTTTTAACAATAATTATAAAAGTTGATTATAATAACTTTCCCCCATATAACTTTTATATTAGGCTAAAGTCATCCTTGGCACGGACCTTTGATGAACAAACGAGAAGATGAACACTATTTTAATTGGAATTGAATTAATAGATATCCTATGATCACCATGATGCCAAAATGGTACTATTCTATAGTAATAACAAATTAAATTTTTGCTTTAAGTATCAATCGCAAAACTACCTTATTCTCACTTCAATAAAAAGCTGTTCAGATGTTATAAATTATGAAATTAAGAAAAACCTATAAAATTACCAGCTGAGTACAGCAGCTTCTAGCTATATTAGTTTCGTAATTCCAATCTTGCTGCTGGCAATAAGTATGACCAAACCACTCTTCCCTGGACTTTAGTGGATAAATTACTCTAGTTTTGATATTACCCGACATGTATTGAAGTGCAACGTGTTTTTAATTATTTCACATATTTGTATTAACAGTCAATCTTATGAATCAGACGCTTAAATTTGGGTTAACGGTCAATCTTATGAATCAGACGCTTTATTTTGTGTTAACAGTCAATCTTATGAATCAGACGCTTTATTTTGTGTTAACAGTCAATCTTATGAATCAGACGCTTTATTTTGTGTTAACAGTCAATCTTATGAATCAGACGCTTTATTTTGTGTTAACAGTCAATCTTATGAATCAGACGCTTTAATCATAAATATTTGTACCTTTCGTTTCCAGGTGGACATAAGATTCCTAAAGACACAATGGTCCTATTCAACCTTTGGGCTCACCATCGAGATAAAACCTACTGGAAAGACCCGGATGTTTTTAACCCTGATCGTTTTCTAACAGAAAACAAAACTTTGACCAACGAACGTACCAGTAGCTACGTTCCATTTGGACAAGGACGTAGAATGTGCTTGGGAGAAAAACTGGCTCTGGCTGATACTTTCCTTATTATTGTTCGACTTTTGCAGCAATGTAAGTTTTCCTTACCAGGCGGCGCTGGATCTGCATGTTTAGATCCACAACCTCTCGGTCTTGTCAGCGTTCCCGTTCCTTACAAAATAGAGGTAACATCTAGAAAGTAGTAGTTTTAAATCAGTGGAATTATTAGGAATTTATGTTCATTACATAAATAAAATCGTAATATACGTACATGTTCTAAATAAACTTATAAATATTAAATGTGAATTATAAAGACCAGAAAATGTAATTCGTGTTCAAAGTAGTATTAAAACATTACATTACTTAGTGTATTTTTTATTTTTCTCAACGAGAAATAATTACGTGAATTATCTTTTCCCTCTTTAAACATTTTTGAGTGAGCTAAATTTTTTGTTGAATGTGCACTAATAAATACATAAAATGAAACGAAGGTGAAAATGGACACCATCTGTTTTACAGACCGAATAACTTTACTGAAAAGATTTCAAAAAATGATAATTAGCAGCCATAAGTAAAAAAAAAATGGCTATATTGCCTCATGAAATGTTATTCCTAGACGTAAATATCATTTATCTTCAAGTTTGTTTCTCATGTATTAATAATCTGACTTATGTTACTTCGAACTTGCTGTGAGTGAGACTTGTTTCGGATATTTACATTACACTGGTATTCGAACAGACATTAAATCTGTTCCAAATTTATAAATAACAACTCAAAACCCGGTCTTTCTCAATGCTTCTATAACAAATCACTTTACTTCCACTTCTGAGCCAAGGTCATAAATGTGACACATCTTCGAACTTTGATTCATTGACAGAGATAATCTCTAATAGAAACATTTTAAAAGTGTGCATTTATCAGCACCGACTTGAGTGAGTATCTGTCGAATGATCGTAGTTTAAACAGAAACGTGTATACAGTATATGTTTTTATATTCTTATTTTAATATGAACATAGAATCGAGACTTGCTTCTTCCATCTTTCACACATATTTTCATATAATTTTTTTCCCACGTTTTTTTTAGAAAATGAATACATTTTAACCACAATATAAAAT
Organism: Limulus polyphemus; assembly: GCF_000517525.1. Taxonomy (NCBI): domain Eukaryota; kingdom Metazoa; phylum Arthropoda; class Merostomata; order Xiphosura; family Limulidae; genus Limulus; species Limulus polyphemus. Next base: position 187,849 of record NW_013667351.1, on the reverse strand, counting down.
TTTTAACATGCTTGTCTAATTGTTACTACGTTTTTCAAAGTTAATTTGGAAAAAGTATACAACATTATTGTTACCGTGTTTTTTGTTGTTGTTTTGTTAATTATTTTGTCCCCCCCCCCAGGTTTTCTTTTCGAAATTTTATAAAATTGTGTCCACTTTCAATGTACATAATATAGAAATCTTAATAATGTGTTAATTTTTTTCCCACGACGAACAGACCTAAGATAGCTCATTGTGTAGCTTTGCGCTTAAAAGAAGAAAAAAACTAATGGTGTAAATCTTTGAATAAATTGCAATGAAGTATTAAAGAGAGAAAAAACTTTTTATTTAAATATTCCTGTGGTAAATTGGTCATTTCGAGAATATTATCAATTGGCATAAGTTAAAGCAGTTTAGGTAAACCCTTTTGAGTAGATGCAACACATTATCTAAGAGACTAAGTTAACTAACCCTAAGCTTCAGGCTTAACTAACCCTAATTCAGAACTGTTTACCTAAGGGAAAGCAATCAGTCGGTAACAAATTTATGATAAAATGGTGCAATTAAAATGCCACATTCATTATAATTATTAGAAACATATACTACGAGTGAAGTTTATAATTTTATATCATTTTGTTTAACTCGGGAAAGAACAGGAGCTCTGAACTGCACTGTCAACCATTCCTGCCAAGATAAATCCACACTCTGCACATCAAGACAAGCTCAGATTTCACATTAAAAGTAGGTTCTGTTTATATTCATAAGGTTCTGGGGAGAAAGGGGAGGTGCTACACAACATTTTTATTAAAGTAATTGTGCCTTGGGCAGGAAACACCGACTTAAACCACTACTATGTCTGTCGTTCCCCAACCGATCTGATAAGCCGTGATATTGAGCGAAAGGCCTCGTCGGCACTATATATGACATATATAATGTGGTTGACATATTATAACATACCCGTCTTGCTTTCACTCATAAGTTCTTAGAATTACTAACGTAGTTTTCTGCCGTTGACGCTGTGGTTGAATAATCCGCTCCTAGAACATGAAAACTAGCTTGCTGGTTCACCAGTTCTTCTGAATGATAGTAAAGTTAGTTCAAATAAAATAATAACAATAACAAAAGGGAATCCGCAATAGCTGCGGCACTTGAAATTCTTTTAGGCAGGATCAGAGTAAATTAATCTACGAGCCCCCCCCCTTTTTTTTCCCTTTTTATTAGTTATATTTTTGTGCGCCAGTAATACCAAGTATTCCATATAGCCTGATGGGCCCTGGTATTAGGCAAAAGGTCTCTTCGGCACTTGGTATTGCAAATTTAGTGCCTAGCTTGCTGCCTGGCATGGTACAGACAGTTCGCTTTATAGGAAAGAGCCATTCCACAGGCAGAGCAGATGCTTTGTTTATCTCTTCCAGGACTACGTCCAGCTGGAGGAAACATCGGCATTGGCTGTGACATATAAATCATAAGATGGCAAGACAGCCCTACTCATCCACTGGATACCAATGTGATTGTGTTGCAGCATTGGAATGTGTGGATGGTTGGTAAGCCCTTAATATGGTTTCTGTTTTCATATTCGATGACGAGGAACCCACTTTGAGACTAATAATGCTTGGAGACGGCTTGAATGGGTAATAAAGAAAAACTTTAATATAAGTTTAACATAACAGCACCTGTCTAAAGTGCAGCTACCGTAGCCGCAGGCTTCTTATCCTCCTGCAACTTCATTCTTTGCCGCGACAGAAACTACCTCTGTTATGGTGCGAATGTTTCTCACACCCAGGTGGTGTCTTATTGATTCTCCAGGAAGTCCCTTGATAAACTTACCCATCAAGACATCTCGATTTTCAGAGGCCACTGCCTTTCTGTGCAGATCATCTGCAAAAGTGACTCTCAGTACTGTCCCTTTGTAAAGCCTTAAACTCGACTCAATGTAGAATTTAATTTTCTTCCAGGTTTAACCATCAGCACAACTCAGCAATGTCTGTCTCAGTCTCAAAATTAAACCACATTCAAGTGCTAGATGTACTCCAGGGCTGAATTACCCAAACCCAAGATCAGGCATTGTGTACGAGCCAATTACCTACCTGAAATTCCCCAGGAAATGAGCTAGGTGAAAATGTGTTGTTATCCTTGCTTTCCAAGTCATCGAGTAATGTGGGGAACACGGTGTATGTGCTACACTGTTGAGTTACTGCTTGACAATCAACAGTTTGACTGAATATTTTCTTAACATTTTTGTTATTACAAAGTACATTGTTAAGACATAAAATATAGCCGTTTATGTAATACGAAACTTCTGGAAGAAAGTCTCTAAGGAAAGACAATGAAAGCATTGGCAAAGGCTAATTGTCAAAGGTGAGATTAACATTACTTAACCCGAGTCAGCTTGACTGTGTAGGGCATGAGCAGTCTCAACCCTCATTCCTACCTACTGGAACTGGGCACTGTCTATGTGACAACCAGATAGTTTACTAGAAATGAGACTAAGTTGGAGAGTTTGATGTGTATGTTTCTGTTGTCCAGCAGGAGCCACAGAGGGCAGCATAGCTACAGGTAGCTGGTCAAATGAAAACCCAGGGTAACTAGGGGCTGGGAAGTCATCATATTCTCTGGACACATTCTACAAGCAAGGATACGTATGAATACACGTTAAGTTTCTAGAAGTGTTGCTTGACCAGTACTTATTTCATGGCTGTAATTGATCCCTTAACCTATACACTTGACTGAACCTCTGACCAATTAGAACTCAATCAACCTTTGCATTTGAATGTGGACTATTAGCATTTAAGGTCAAGTATCAGCCATAATCAGTCTCTCACTTCAAACTTCAACTCGACCTGACCTGAACTAGTGTTTCTGAGATCCAGTTTTGTTCGTGTTTTACGCCAAATGTTTTGCCATGCAACTGGTCCAGAATGCCCCCGACTTCCTCTAAAGTTAGAGGCGTAAAGACATTGTAGAGACAAAAAGTGCTTAACTGACGTTTACCAATAGTGAGTGGGTCCATGGTTGAAGACTCATTGCTTGTTGTTGCGTTTGACTTGGGAGAACTTGCCAAAAAATGTAAATGGATTGACACTGATGTTCCAAAGGTTGAGCTTCTTCGACAGATGATGAAGGCCATGATATTGCTTAGAGGGCCAGGAACGTCCTCAGTGTTGAATTGTTGAAGTCACTGTCATAATATATTGCAGAACTAGCCTCCAAACAACCTAGCAGCATGGGTCTATATTGCTGTTGATGCCACCCAAGGAAGAAAAATGGTGCCTGGTGATTTGTTACTTCATGGGATCCAACACAAAAATTAGGGAGAGATGTTTTTGCATGTTCATTAGAACCACTGCAGCCCTAAAAGAGGTTTCCAGCATTAGTTTCATCTTGAGGGGTATCCATATCCTGGAAAGGTAAAAACATGTTTGGCTCTAGCAAGGCTGCTACATCTGTGACAAGAACCAAAAAACGATGGTGTAGACTTGCCAGATGACTTGTAGAATGGTTCCTGTCATCAATGAATGATACTTCTAACTCGAGGGCTGGACCTACCAAACGATCTTGCAAGACATATGCTGCTATAGTATTCAAAGCACCATTGATGAAGCGACCATGGGAGACATTTCAGAAAGATTCAAGAGTAGAACTTCCTACCAAGTGTACTTTTTATTTCAGCATTTATTTTGTGTTGGTTATAAGGATCCCTACTTTCCGTTAAATTTTATTTCCTATTTATGTCACTAGTGTCCTTAAGTGTACCTCCATGGTTGAATTTTCAATGGACTGCAAGTGCTCTGGAGAAAAGTACGTACAGGTATTAAAACAATCAACTCAGCATGTTTGGTGGGACGGGGATTCGAACCTGCGACCTTCAGATACCCTATACATTCATTTGTACAACACCCTATTTATTTCCACATGCTAAATATACTAATCACGTGAGATACATGCCTCATCTAAATAGTGGCGAGCATGGACATTTAAAAAAAGAGATTACACTGGTTCTATCCAAACAGTCAGATCAGAGACCCCTAATCTTCCAGCAAACTAAAAGAAAGACAACCAGTCAGCAGCACGTGCAGTCACTCTTACTCGAATAGCAATATTAATTGTCACAGGTATAATGCTTCCATTGCTGTTTAGCGACATATTACGGTTTGAGCCTTCGAGACGTAATCCAGCAGGCTAACTACTTTTCTATAAATAAAATTTCAAAAAAAAAGCGAAAACAGATGCTAAATATTTTATTAATGATAACGTATTGTATTTATTGAGATTATATTCATAATAATACGCAGCAAATTGAAAATACATCATAAAAAAATGGTTCGGCTAGTGTCAGCTAGGCCACGAATGTTGTCTTCATGTTACAAATCAACTTAATCAACTGACAGCGTACACGGTACCAATAAATAAAGACTTGCTCACACATTTTACACGAACACAGAAATTTTTGATTCAAAACAATTAATAAATCTCATTACCACGCACAACATAACAAAAAACGATCGGATTTTTGGCTATAAAATCAGAAAATATGGTCATAACCCAAAACAGTTACATTTTAAAATCTTCAGACTAGTTTTATGGATGCCTTCCTTCAGGGTTGTAGCTAGGATGATTTGATTGGTGGATGGTAGGAACCAGTCTAGAACACAGATGCACGTGCCTACCCCCCCCCCCCCACGGCAAGGAAAACAAAATATTATTTTCATGTGTTTCAATTTTAATTACTTTAAAAAAATTGTAAATTCCAATAAAACATTCCTTTCGAGCAGGCTGAGTTATATCTTTTCTGGTTGGTTTATCTTTAACAGCAGTTAATTGATAATGAGATGTTAAAGAGATTTTATGCAAAAAAACAACAAAAAACACATTGACTTATATACTTTTGATATCCGTAAAATTTTGAAAATATTTTTACACACCACATAAACTTTTACTGGAAAGAAAATAGGCTTTTTATGATATCCACTGTGTATTATACTATCTGATGTCCCACGCTAAGTACAAGTAAATTGACTTGGCGTGGGGCCGTTAGTTCTGTTTCGTATGCAGGTTTTTCCTGTGGATTTTTTTTTTTTTTGTAGATTAGCGCGAAGGTTATTTGCTTCGTGACGTTCCAGGAACTGTTTTTTGTTTTTTTTTAAACGAGGTAATTGCGAA
>NW_013667351.1:181070-182348 GCF_000517525.1 Limulus polyphemus | reverse complement strand
CCACCCACCGCCAACTCTTGGGCTACTCTTTTACCAACGAATAGTGGGATTGACCGTCGCATTATAACGCCCCCACGGCTGAAAGGGCCAGCATGTTTTGTGTGACGGGGATTCGAACCCGCGATCCTCAGATTGCGAGTCGAGCGCCCTAATCACCTCGCCATGCCGGGCCACACATTGCACGGGAGTGCTGGGTGGACAGAACGAGTCTTGGGCGGCCCCGCCCACCGTAGCTACAACCCTGCCTTCTTTCTTGAAATATCAATAACATAATTTCTAAAAAATACATAAAAATGCCCTAAAATTTATTTTCAATTTCTCTCTTAAACTGTAAAAAAAGAAATGTATAGGTTTGAATACTATTTCCAACAATATATAGATGTGTATATAAACAAAACTTTGGATATAAAAGAGACTCCCCTAAATATATTCAATAAAATCAACATACGTAAATAATATACACCAGAACGAAAAATGTAATTTTTTTTAACTTTTAAAAGAATGACTTCGAACCCATTTATAATTGCTTGTAAAACAGTTACAAAAAAACATTTGATTTCAAGCTAGGTATCTACACTTCTATATAGTTGAAGAGTCTATCTGAATTCCCTCAGTTGTAGTAGGATTTCATCCTCTCGATAATTATATAACTTTTCTGATAAAACAAACATACTTCAAATAATGGAATACGATACAGTTTTATCTAATCATTGAAGACATGTGAAACAAACTTATAAAAACAATAAAAAAATATTTGGCTTTAGTACTTAAAATGAAGTACTGATATTTTGTGTTTATAACACAAGTTAACGCTGTAAACCATGTCTTAATTCAATTACACAGTGAGACCGAACAAAAATACAGGAATCGCATCAATGATATAACATATCAAGTAACTAAAAACATACAACACAAAACAACAACAACAACAAAATGAGAGAATTATGATGTGAAAGTCAGTACTCTGTGGTATATAAAATGAATTAGCAAAATCTCAATATTGATACTAGAAATAAATGACCTTATAACACCGAAATGTTGTAGTTATTTAATTATAAACTCAACGTTTCGCTTTACAGGTTCTTCAGGAGCGTTCACTGAAACATAAGCCGAAACTGACAGTACAAAGCTTCAAATAGTAAAAAATACATTTTTTAAAACCATTTGAAGCTTTATACTGTCAGTTTCGATTTGTGTTTTAGTGAACGTTCCTGAAGAACCTGTAAAGCGAAACGTTGAGTGTATAATTAAGTACATGCAACATTTTGGTGTTATAAG
>NW_013667351.1:176050-180375 GCF_000517525.1 Limulus polyphemus | reverse complement strand
GTTGTATGTGTAAACAAACTAAAATCAGCTTTAATATGCAGTATGAGCATTGTTGTATGTGTAAACAAACTAAAATCAGCTTTAATATGCAGTATGAGCATTGTTGTATGTGTAAACAAACTAAAATCAGCTTTAATATGCGGTATGAGCATTGTTGTATGTGTAAACAAACTAAAATCCAGCTTTAATATGCAGTATGAGCATTGTTGTATATGTAAACAAACTAAAATCAGCTTTAATATGCAGTATCAACATTGTTGTATGTGTAAACAAACTAAAATCAGCTTTAATATGCAGTATGAGCATTGTTGTATATGTAAACAAACTAAAATCAGCTTTAATATGCAGTATCAGCCTTGTTGTATCTGTAAACAAACTAAAATCAACTTTAATATGCAGTATGAACATTGTTGTATGTGTAAACAAACTAAAATCAGCTTTAATGGAGAAAATACAATTAATATTTCTACATAACAATATTCACACACACATGCATTAGAACTTGACACTGACCAAAGAATGACATGCATTAGAACTTGACACTGACCAAGAATGACATGCATTAGAGCTTGACACTGACCAAAGAATGACATGCATTAGAGCTTGACACTGACCAAAGAATGACATGCATTAGAGCTTGACACTGACCAAAGAATGACATGCATTAGAGCTTGACACTGACCAAAGAATGACATGCATTAAAACTTGACACTGACCAAAGAATGACATGCATTAGAGCTTGACACTGACCAAAGAATGACATGCATTAGAGCTTGACACTGACCAAAGAATGACATTCATTAGAGCTTGACACTGACCAAAGAATGACATGCATTAGAGCTTGACACTGACCAAAGAATGACATGCAGTTGACCATCAAACATATTATTTCAATATACATTAAAAGCACTTTATTGTAAAACAATTTCCTTTTTGTTTACACTTGCATAACTATTTACTTATGAATTAGACAACAAATCTCGTACTGAGCACATAAACATAATTCCTGTATGAAAACAGTACTTGTATTGGCCAATACAAACACCACAAGTGCATAACACAAGCTGTGTATATATATGTACTATACAACGTCTTTATAGGATTCTTGCACCACTAACTATTTTAAAATTTCATGAAATCACTGAAGTTTTAAGATAATACACATGAACTCATTAAATATGGTTTAATACTAAACTTAATCATCATGCCCTAAAAAATGTTATTTCTCTTGACTGTGTGTATGTAGCATCATATCTAATAACATGAAGTACTATCGATTATATTTTGACAACTTTATTATACTAAATAACAATAACAATGGACTTAGAAGCAAATATTCCTCATCAAAGAAGCAGTATTTATTCACATATAATAACTAAAAATCTTGAAACATTACTAGGGTTGCCATCTATTGTTAAGGATAACACTGTAATATTTGCTGTACTTGTAGTGAGAAACATATTTCTCACAAATCACGTAACTACAGAAGTTATCGTTATAAACTGTACATAACAACTGTTTAATATACACTGGAGAGTAGGAACACAGCCTTTGGTAATCTTTAGTATCTTCTTCAAACATCAGAAACTGATTCAAAATTTACAACTTTATTGTATCAATGCTACTATGACCATCCTTCAAAAGTCTAATCCTACAGAAGATGAAAAGTCACAATCTACTATAAGTTTAATTCTAACTCACATGGGGGGGGGGGGTCCAAAATGTCTTACCAGTGAACTATTTGCACAAATTCACAGACAGACAATATATTTCTAACTCTTTAATCCTTTCTCAAGGAATTTGTCATAAGAAATCTTATTATATTTACTCTTCTAAAAATAGTTTTTCATAAAAACCTTTCTCGCTATAACTGGATTAATCTTCAAAAAGCATTAATTGTACACATTGTAAAACCACTGACATCTCTTCTCACCAACAATTTTATGTTAACATTACATCACCAATAAACTACATGAATAACAAATCTACCTAACGATAAGCATACGTAATACACTATTATGTTTTAGTAAATAAATGTTAACATTAGCAATTTGAAAAGTTAATTTAATTATACAATATTGCACGATATATTTTCTAAAGGTGTCAAGAATAGGTAATTACTCCAAACAATGTAGTTTTGTCGATAAGATAACGTTCGCATTGTGTCATATTTATATATATATTTCAAAAATTCAACAAGTATTACATACTGCTTTCATTATTTCACAAGTTTTACGATTTAGTGTACGTAACTTCATCACATCTAGAGAATGTGAACGTACTCCTTCAGTCTTACAGCCATTTCAAGATTGTCATTTAAAATTTAATGTGACTCTTCTCTCTCTCTCTCTCTCAGTAATAAACAATTAATTAGATGTACATCATCTTTAATTATTAGACATGTAATTCTGAATGTCAGCCTTGAAGTATGGAAAGAACCAATAGTAAGACTATGGGAGTCCCTTTTACTACACCATATAGTAACCTAAATTAATTTAGGTACATGATTAATGTTATGACGTTTCGTTGTATTCATTATTCGGTACTATACAGCAGACCAACTGTTTAATGATTGTGTGTATATATATATATATATATATAGATGTTAGTTAAAGATGTATTTTTCACCAATTACAAGAAATCTTTCACACATATATATATACAATAGTAAGACTGATAGTTTTAGTGTGTTCTGCTGTTAAGAATGTACCTTCTAAATGAGTTTAAACATTTTCCACTTGTTGCAATTTTCCATGTTACACTAATCAATTTGGCAATCACTAAATTAAAAACTTCATAATTTTAGGTCACTTAAATTACTAATGGGTCAAACATTTAAAACTTACATGCAGAGGCTTAAAATAAAATCATTTCTGATGTGGATTTCAGTAAAATAAGTATCGAGTATTACCTTTTTGAACACCCCAAAGAAAATGTCAATGTCATCGGCTTGCATGGTTGTTGTTGTTTATGGAACTCAAGCTAAATCTAGAATTTTCTTGTCATAACTCTTAGCAGTATTGCACTTTCAAAAACCATACCTCTTCCCATTAAAAAAATAAATTTTAAATCACAAGTTAATATCCAGCTTGGGATAATTTTCAGATGTGTACACGTCATTACACTGGGGTAATTTTCAGATAGAAACATATACAAGTCATTACATTTTTTTCAGTTCACATCACAAAAATGTAAAGAAGACCTCAGTGGTCAATTCAGCTGGAAAGCTGAATAGCCTTAAACTGTTATTGTGTTTGAGAATGAAAGAGTATAAAAGTAGGTAAACACTACATCAACGTATTTTCCATTAATAAAACCATTTAAAGCCTCATTAGGTGACAATCTATATTACTGACAAAGATGGGATGAACCCAGCTGTGCAGATGAGAGCTGTCATTATTCAAAACTTCAATTCTTAGTTGTTCAACATTATTTAATGTGAGGTTATGTTTTCATTTTAATAAATAACTATATATCAAATGTTAAAGAAATGACAAGTCAAATATAAGGTACCTTGTCTCAGGATTTACTATGACTTAAATAATGTCCAAAAAATGTTTTCATTTAGGTAAATATGCAGTGAATTTTTCTCAAAAACTTTTTGAATTGTTTGTTAGTGCCATTTTTCAAGAGTTAAGCCTTTTGTTGTTTTTTTTCTACTACAGCTTGTACGTGTGTGTGCACATATTTATAGAAAACTGTATAACAGATACTTAAATAAATAAAAAACATAATTCCTCAAACACACTTAACCAAGAACACAGTTGGAATGAATGAGACATATAACAGTTGTCACTTTCAGTTAAGACTTCTTTTAAATAATATTTGCAGCAATGGAAGGATCAAATAAAGGCTCACTGTAACTTGTCATTCTTTGGTCAGTGTCAAGTTTTAATGAATAGAAAGTAAGGTTTGAATTGTAGCATGTTTTTTTCTATACGAGCAATAACAGCGGAAAAAAAAGTTGTACTTGTTTGTCTTCTCCAATGCATTAAATGAATTTATTTCGTTCATATTTTTTATATTTAAATATTCATATATAAAGAGCACCTTACACATGAACCATTCTTTTTTTAATACATTTAGTATTTAAAGTTTTTATTATTTATTTGTAAGTAGGTTTGTTTTTCCAGTAATGTTGAGAATTTAATTTCTTTAGCGCATATTGGTGTATAGAAGACATATTAATACAAGAAATAAACGACCTTATAACACCAAAATGTTGCATGTACTTAATTATACACTCAACGTTTCGCTTTACAGGTTCTTCAGGAACGTTCACTAAAACACAAATCGAAACTGACAGTATAAAGCTTCAAATGGTT
>NW_013667351.1:154410-175873 GCF_000517525.1 Limulus polyphemus | reverse complement strand
CAACAATGCTCATACCACATATTAAAGCTGATTTTAGTTTGTTTACACATACAACAATGCTCATACCACATATTAAAGCTGATTTTAGTTTGTTTACACATACAACAATGCTCATACTACATATTTTGCTATCTATTCATGACATATATATTTGACAATAAAACAGTAAAAAATTTATTATTACTGTTTTAGTTTAGAAAATTATCATTTAGGTAATTTTTGCCATGAACAGCTTTGTATATACACTCCATACATGATTTTCCAGCTTTGTATATACACTCCATACATGATTTTCCAGCTTTGTATATACACTCCATACATGATTTTCCAGCTTCGTATATACACTCCATACATGATTTTTGTGTTGTTTTTTTTCAAGAATATGAAATGACTGAACTGTCAAACTAAAGAATCCAACATTAAAAGTAGAAAATGTTGCACTTTTGAATAAAAGATTAATAAACAATAAAGACTAAAGAAAGACTGAACATCCAAACCACAACACTGTTCCAATAACCAAAGCTTATTCACGTGCTGTAAACCTACTGTGTTTCACACAGCAAAATAATAACCCTATTCACAGGTGTGTACACAGTTCTAACAGCTATGATTGGATGAAATCTTAATTAATTCAGTACGTATATGCCATTCTAAAAAAAAAAAAATGATCTAAGACACGGGTAAATTCCTGAAAGATAACTAAACACTCCCCACTAAAACTAGATCTCAAAAATTACACGATGAAAGTAACAAAAAAACATTTTGTAAATGTGCTTACTACTTACTGAAAAGTTAGGAATTTATCACAAAACAAATTAACCTTTGTATACAAATTTACCTTTTTCCTACCTGGTAATATCTTTGAGTATATTTGTTATATTTCATCATTAAGCATTGCAAGTTTTTCTACCAAATGTAACAGAGATTCGTGTACCCACTACGTAGCACACATCAGTTAACCACTTCCACGTCAGGCTTTTTTTGAAAATGAGCTCAATATAAGAGCAAGTTTTTTATTTCACTTTTTGATAGCCTATCCTTATCTATTAATGAACCAAAATTATCAAATTTCTGCACAAAATCCACTCAATAAATAAATGTTACATATATTATTTCAATGAAACTCCAGTAAACAATAAGAACAATTTTTTTTCAGTGTTTATTGCAAAATATAACGATATTATATTATGAGAGATATTAGAGTAATTATTCGAAAATAAAATGCCCACTTTCTAAAAATCTGTCATGGTATGGTATGCTGGGAAATAAGGCGCAGCACGAAATACAACATCACAATCTGGACAATAGTATCTGCTTTCTTGACTCACTTTCTTTCTTTTTCAATCCCTTTGAGCAAAGCATACTGTCTCGATGGGTTAGTCTTAGTTTCTGTGGCAGGTATTATGATGTTGGGAAAGTAGCATTCTGTCAGGCAAAGTGAATTTGGTGTTGTCCTTGAACACCCACCTTTCGAGGGAGAATGGTACTTTTCTATCATCTTCACAATCACCACCATTCTGTATTCCAAATGTTTCCTCTGACCTCCTGTTTTGGAATACAAAACATATGAATTCTAAAATGGTTGTTCTTCTTTCTTCCTTTCTTGGAATGGGACAGTATGATAAATGTTAGTCAACTCTGTCAATGCCGTCCATAGCGTCTTTATAATCAATGACTACTTTTAGCTTTTTCTTCTTCACCTCTCCTCTTTTCTCGACATCCATTCCAGCATTATGAACAGCTGAAAGCAGGGTTTCATCATTTTTTGTTATCCTTCCAGCACATGACAATGATATGCTATTATTTCCCCTTTCTTCAAGTTTTTTTCTTTTCTTATAAATTTTACTATCCCATACATGTCAGTGATATGAGAAATGAGTATGTCTGATAGTTGTGGACAAGTCTAACAATTGTCCATTGTTAGACAGCAACCCTTGTCCAGTAAAGGTTTCAACAATGACATCACAATCTGCAACAACACAGGAAGTTCTTTATAATCTTCATCAACAACTGTCCCTTTTCCTGTGTAAGTTACACTTGAACAGATATATCCTGACTTTGTTTCACAAGGTATGAACGTCTTGATGCTAAATCTGGCACTTTTTAAAGGAATGTACTGAACTGTACAAGTCGTCCTTTAGCCATCTCCCTGTTCATACAGATACTCAAAAACAGGCCACATCTTATTCAGCTTTGGACTTAGGTGATTTTCTGGGTTATAAGTACCATTGTCAGAGATATGAATGTATTGTTTCAAAATTATAAACCTTCAGTGAGACATAATTTTGGAGAAAGAACTGTGGTAATGAAAGGATTCTTGGACCCATAGAGTTGCTCTTCAGGTTTACACACAAAACTCTGTAAAATTATGATGTCAAAAATGTATGCATCTTGTCATTTGTTCTGGGATGCCACTGACCGCAGCAAGATTGAGAAAACCTCCTTTGACATGCTTAGAGACACTGAGGTGCATAATAGTTTGTTTCTGTTATCACATCTACTAATAGAACATCGAAAGAAAAAAGCTAAAAAATGCCCCCCATTAGGGACAATATCAATGAAATTTGAATCTAGGTGGAGAAAGGAAAAGTTGCCTGGTAGTGTCAATTTTGCACCATACCCAAGATTGTAATAAGGCAATGCCATAATTGTCCCCATCTAAACTACTCTGTTCTGAGATAGTAGTTCCACTTCCAGAAAAGCTGTTTTCAATTTCATCGCAATCATTATAACTTTCAATATCCATTTCACCAACTAAAAGTGGAACACAAATAAAGCATAAAACAATCTACAGGTAACAAACATAAAACTTACTCTCCTACCAGAAAACAATGCATTCTACTGACTAGAGAAATGGACCCATAATTCAGAATAAATCTCATACAGATCAGCTAAAAACAGCATTTCCAACGCTATCTAGCAAGCAATGATTGTAATACATAATAAAATGTGAATAAATTTGGGTAAATAATTTAAAATATGGCAAGAAATGGTTTGCCCAAATTAACTTGGGCAAATATTTTTCGAAACATGAAAGGTGCCAGAGTTATCTTGGACAAATCATGAAAAGGGTTAACCCGAATAAGCTTAATAATCTAGCATGAGTTTTGTTATTAACACAATTTCCATTAATCCACAATATGAGATATTTCTCCAGCAAATATGAATAATACTATTGCTTTAAATATCATACATATTTTTTTCTACAACAAATGAAATATATCCAGAATCCTTGCAATTGAGCAGGAAGTTAGTAACATCTGAGACAGACTCAAAGTTTTTAATGAATTTTGCCATTCACTTCTGGCATTTGAAATGTTTTGTTTTTTTAACCACACAGATGATAAACAACCCCACAGAGCTTTTGATTCCTTAAATATCAGATCTAATATCTGATCTACATTCATATAAGCACTATATTATCTACAAATGTGGCTTTCACTGAGAAATACTATTACTGGAACAGAAGTTGCGAGTAAATCTTTTTACTGGCAGTTGATCAATAAGTGAATGGCTTTAATTCATCAAATTTTTCATAGTGATTTCCAGCCATCTGTTAGAACTTAAAATACTTTTAAATACTAAATTAAATTCACTTTTGTTTTGCTGATAAGTGACAAAGAAATATCTGTACATATTTTTTCCTTATTGACTATAGCTAGCTGTAAGACAGAACTTAATGAAAATTCTTTCTGATTGATATCTTCATTATAAGTTGCTTCTTTATTACCAAAGGTGAAGAGGTTAGACTCACCTGAAATATGTAAAAAGAAATCTAATTTCACACATAAATGTTACAAATATCAAGCTCATAGCACAAAAAATTTTATTTGGATCCTGGTGTGCCATGTTTTATTTTTTCTCTGCTTCCTGCTCTGAAACGTAGTGCTGCACGAGAAGAAGAAGTGATACGAGATGAGAATGGTAAGTGATCAACTGAACTGCTCAATCTTGCATTTTCAGGAGACTGAGCATTAAATCTATCTGATGAACGTGATACCCTTGGGGAGGGTGGTTTCTTTTTCTGAACCCCAGCTCGTGATGAGGGAGTAGTTACAGATACACTACGATTTGCTGTTCCTGATGCACAGAAAGCAGAACTCCTACGAGCTGATAGCTCACGAGAAACCCTAACTGGGGCTCTTTTTGGTGATTTGCTAGGGTACTTACGAGGAGATTCAGCATCGGAACTGGTAGAGACCCCCGCATTTATGATAGGTCTCTCACTACACTCTTTTGTCTTATCACGACTTACAGAACGATGCTGGTTTTGAAGCTTTCTCTGTAGTTCCTGCTCCAACAACTCTGCTTCTTGAAGACAATGATTAACCAAGGTTGACTCCACATCAATTTCTGTCACTAGGTCCTTTCCCAACTCCCCACCTTCACTTCCTCCAGAGGACAGTGGAGAGAAACTACTAGCTGGTGACACAACAGATCTAGTTTCTGAAAGCAAACATTGGCCAGAACTATCTGAACTGTAAAGTCTGGTATCCTGTTTTACTGTAAAAGGAGAAACCTTTGCAACTTGACTATTCTTACCTGCTAGAGAAGAAAGAGCACAACCTGTTTTTTTTAGGAAGGCGAGATGGAGAAGCACTTCCAAGTTTGAATCGCCGATATTTTGGAGTGTCCGTTATTTCAGTCAGATGAGCTCTAGAGGGGGAAATATCTTTTGTAGGTGATGTAGCATTGCTCCTGGGCTTCAATCTAGCTCCAGATGTCACTAACAGGGGGGGAGGGAACAAGAATTATCTCAAAATATTATATAAATCACCGACTGTTAATCTGGTCAAAGATTATATTCAAAGGTATAATACTTTCACACATTAGCTGTTTGAGATTTGAAAGTTAAAAGCAAAAACAGTATTTGTTTCAATACTGTCTTTATATTAAATAATTTAAGATGTTTAGTTTCAAAAGCAATATTTTACATATATTGTAGCTTTATTTTTTCTCTTACACAGAAGAAATGCTCAACTTCATAAAAAAACTAAATTCAACACACACACACATACATACACAGTACTTATCTCATTTATTCTATAGGCCTTGTATAGATCAAGCTGAGAACTAAGATTTCATACCTTCCAGCATTTCATCCGTTTCACTAGTAAAAGTCTGTTGTCTAGACTTTTCTGACAGTGTTGGATCTGAGTGTCTATCAGTACTGACAGATGTACTAAAGCTAAAATCTTCAACAGACGTCACAGAAGTTGTCATAGAAACATCTGGAGAATTTGCACTGTTTTCATTTTCTTTTTTATTCTTCAAGTTTTTAGTTACTTCTTGATCATGACAGGATTTAGTCATCGACCATTCCGTTAGAGAACTCGCAGGGACTGTCCCAACAGTGGATGTCATATCATTTCTGTTTTTTGACTGCTCATCAGGAAACTCGTTTTTTTTAAAAGGAACTAATGTAGTGTCTTGCTTAGGCAACAGTTCCTTTCCCTGTTTAGGTTCATTTTTCAACTTATCTTTTGATTTAACAGGATACGTAGCATATTTATCACCGGAATCTAAGCCATCTCCTCCTCCTCGCGTCTTCTTGGATTTCTATGCAACAAAATTATAAGTTATTTGAGACCTTTATTTGCTGGCAACTGTATCTACTATTTCCTAACTTTATGGAGCATTACCCTAACAACATGTAACATAGTAGATTCAATACAATTAAAAACCAAAGAAATATGTTCCACCAACCCAGAGTTAATGTGCAGTTAGTGGTACACCTTCTAAACTATGCGATATTTACTTATACAAATAATTTCTACAAAATTAAAGGACATTTTTCACTCAATTCTAAGGTATCTATAAACACACACAATTATTAGGTGTATAATGTACACAAATACTTTTTTAATTTATTCAGCAAAGAAATACAAAACTATTATTACTCATTTAATGTATATTTACATAGATCAGCAAAGCCTGCACTTAAACATCAGTGGATATAACAGGAAAAACTGCTCAAATCTTCAGGTATTTAGGGCATATACCCAAGTGTAGAAATATATCTTAAACATATATATCTTATACCCATTTGATATGGGTATAACTCGAGTAATTAGTATCACAATGGAAATTAACTAAGTATTCTTAAGCTCTATTGCATTCTTATTTATTCCTATGTGCTTATCTTTCTTCACTTATTCAAATAATTTATGTTTGAACCAATAGTAAGTTTTCCATTTCATTCAGCATAATCTTGCAATACTAATATGTGGCTTATTTAATACATCTGTTACTTGATTGTTGTTAGTTCTCTGACTGTTTCTCAGTTTCTACTTCCTTTATTTATTTTAACAAATGTTATTTATTTTTCTAGTTTTTGAACTTAAAATGGTATGTCACTTAAAAAAAAAAAGAAAGAAATGTAGCAGTGGTTGGGAAAGAATAATGCAAGTGTTCTAAGAAAAAAATTATAGTTTTGTTATGGATTTAGAACTATTTTGAACACAATAAACTGGTTATTTCAAATTACCATTTGCAACTACATTTAACTTTTGCATTTTCTGGCATTCAAACATAACTTTTAAAAACCTTCTTCTCAAAGATTTATCTGAATACCTATATTTTCTAAACATTTAAAAAAAATTTTTAAACTTTCACAGATAACTACACTCATCTTTGTTGACACCCAAATAATAATTTATTCAAGTAGGGCTCTGGCTGTCCAATTTTTTCTCCTGGGGAGATTCCACATCCTAAAGCATTATTTTTTTCGTTATATTTGCTCAAAACTATATTTCATAATGTATAAAGAAATAAAATGCCTGAAATATGAGAATTTATCATTTCATATTCCACATATAATTGTCCCATTAGTTATAACAGGTTACATGTGGTCTGAACCATCCAAAGTCACATATTAGCAACACACCTTGCCTGTCTTTGATAAGTACACTTCACATTTATAAAGCCTAAGATACTATCTTTTAAGTATAATGGGACTGTCTACAAAGCTTTAGTATTTAAAACAGCAGAATAAGTTAACTCTTAAAAAGAAATCTCAGAACAGTGTAACATTTCAATACTTTGTGTACTTTGTAAGAAAGCCACATCTTTTAGCTGTAATTACAATAATAAAGTTGATTAACTCTCTCACTAAGGGCTTGGCCTAATCAGCTGAGTTTGGGACCCCAAATTGACATTTATAGTTTCCATACTATAACTTTTAATATGTTTTGTGTATCTTCATGAAATTTCGCAGGGTTTCAGTAATCATTAAGAGTCATTTGTAGAGAAAAAAAAATTTTTAATGATGTACTTTCACTAAAAACTTCTCCATAAATATATAAATAGTTAAGTTGTTGACTGTTTCAAGAGCAAAGTGATTTTCATGTTATGATTAAAACCTGAAAATGCTCAAATTTTATTTGTGTAATCTCTAAAACTTCCAAAGTAAATTTCAATTTCTTTTTTTAAGTAAAACTTTATATTTCATCTGTTATTTTCTCTACCCTAACTCTATATGAGGTTATTCAAATTGATCAACCTTGTAACCACCAAAAAAAAATTAGATAAATCTAAATTACCCTTTTTTCTTTCTATAAAAGAGTTCAAATTGTAGCATGAAACTACATTTGTTTATCTTAAATAGCTTTAAACACATAACAGAATAGATCTGTTTATACTTAAATTATGTTTTATTGTCCTTTGAACTGTGTCCAATGAATATTCCCATCACATACATAAATCATAAGGCAAACATGTAGCTTACGTTAACCTATCAAATTACATAACAGACTAGTCACGAGTTGCTCGCAAGTGTATCTCGTGAAAATTTATTATTATTATTATTTACTTTACCCAATCTAACCTAAAAAGTTTCTTGTTTTTATGTTTTAGTTACATTTATAATAATAAATAGAGAATACACATGAAAAACAAAAAAATGAAGTTATTACCTGGGTCTTAAATTTTTTTTGCTGTTGACTGTCGATGAAACTTAAGCATATTTTTTATATCAATGGTACTACTGCACTAAATAGTATTTTATTTAACTAAATAATATCAAAAACACACAGAATAATAACAAGCAAAAGCAGACAATGTCCTATAACTATCACAATGTGTCTGGCTTTCTAACTATGAGGCAAGAGCCGTTAAAAATTCAGCTTAGCTTGTAGATGTGTTTCCTGTGGGAATAAAGTTTGAAATGAAAGCAAAATAGACAATTCTCTGTCCAAAAAAACAACATAATATAATACATCATTTGATAGTTAAAAATCTTGGCTTTCTATTGGTTATAAATAATATAGTATTTAACGTCAGAGAGAACTACTGGCAATTTGTGAAAGAGAGGATATGACGGGTGAGTATGGCAAGAGGGGTCTGATTTTCTAGCTTATGGCTCTGTAACCAAATAAGATTGAAGGCTATAAAAATTATGCTTTGTCTGAGCAATGACAACATTATAATAAGTAAATTACATTAAATTTCATACTTCTTGGATGGGTGGAAAACAAATTAAAGAAGAGGGCATACCTAGAGATCAAATGTCACAATTCTCATACTAGAGGAAATTGAGGATTTTTTTTAGATTTCATTATGAAATTAGAATCTTAAAGCTTATATAATATTAAATAAAAAAAGTGGATGCCAAGTTTATTCCTATACCATGATCATAAAGTAATTTAATTAAATATTGAATGTAACTCACTAAAACCTCATGACGTGCACAGAAAAAGATGCTCATGGTGAAAGTGTTAATACAGAGAGTACAATGTTTAGGTTCTTCCTACACATATAACATAGAGAAGTAACATCAACCATAAAATTTATTCTATTAATACATCATAAGGCAAGCATGTTGTTCGCCTGTGATAATAATCCATTCAGATAGAAAATTACAATTAAATAAGATCTTGTTCTTTGTTGAATATCCACAGCTAACTGTGATTATTCTTTGTCATCCAATATATTTCACCCTGAATCAAAACCTCACCTGCAGTAAACTTGACAATCGTGGTGGTGGTGCTGTTGGCTTTTCAAATTCAATTACAATAACTGCAGCTGAAAGACCAAAATACTGAATAAATTTCTATTTAAAAAGTTCCACCAGTAGATGATATGTTAAGTTTGACTTTCACATTTTTATTTAACTTTCATTGATTCGAACGTTTCATAAAATATCAGGAAAACACCTTTTTTTTTAAACCAAAAAGTCTTCCAGTTTTACCATGTTATTATTAATCTAAGTGAAGATTAAAATATGGTAATTTTCAAAAGCCACATCCTTACAGAAACAACTAAAGCATGACAATAATTCTATCTTTAAGATATACATTCTTAGACAATGAAGTGATACCATTTTAACTACAACTGTTACTTAAGTTGAAAACTACAAAAATAGCAAAACATACAAAAGAATTTTAATTTTTGAACACGATTTTCAGAGATTAAAAATTTAATAATCCAGTAACATGAAGGTTTATTTTTGTATAACAAATATACTATTGGAAATTTAGAAAATTACTATAACTTTGTGTTTATCTACTATTTATTCTAAAAAGAAGAAAATCTTACTGGTAGAATACCTTAAATACATTGCTAAATGAAAAATTTGCTTAATTATTTTCTTTATCATAAACTTAACTTTTGCACTTCCTGAGAATACCTTAAATACATTGCTAAATGAAAAATTTGCTTAATTATTTTCTTTATCATAAACTTAACTTTTGCACTTCCTGAGAACACACGGAGTAAAAAAAAAACCCAGTAAACTCAGCATTTTAACACAATGAAAAATGTGGTTACTGATTATCAAATAAACATACATTTTTACAAAAGTTGTCAAACTTTGAAAACCTTTTGTGATATACACGAAAGCAGTAATTGAAATGATAAATCTGGAAGTTTGAAACACGTTTCAAACTTGTTTAACACTACTTAATGCTTATCAAGCAAAAAAAAAACACAATCAAGAACCGTATGTCTCTTTAAATTTCATGAATTTTAATATCAGATTTTATTTTTCTGGCTTTCAAATAAAAAAATTTTTCATGCAAGTAATTTTCTTATATGAAAACTTGTCCCATTTTAGTATTGTACAGTATTTTTATGGCTGAATAAATAAAGTAAAACTGATGAAGTTTGATGTTTCACGTAAACATGACATCTCTTAAAAAGTATAAAACCTTTTGTTAAAAGAAACAAATGTTTATGATGTACAATTAAAAGTAATTTTTGCTGTGATTTGTAAGCTTTAGTATGTAATATATAACTGTGAAGTTTTAACCAAAGTTTTAAAAGCATGACCAAGATTTAAATATTTTAAAAAACCTACAATCTTTGATTTTTTTCTGAGCTTCTGAAGGCAGAAGATTCCAATTTAAACAATGGACCACAAGGTTTGCATGTTGGATCAGAAAACGTTCACAAAGTCTTTGAAGATGACGCAGGAGCTCAAGAAAATTCTGCAAACATTTCATATGCTTGTAATTTTTTATTAACAACACCATTTATCAAATACCAGACTCAGAAAAAACAAGAAAATACAGCTAGATTACAGTTCAACTAGACTTTTCTTCTAATTATGTGGAGTATATTTTAACCTAGCTTAGGCTTGTTAATTCTAACCATTATATGTCATTTACAAGTTTATTATTTTGTTATTCACAATGTAATATGCCAATATTATAATTGTAACCCTTTCGTAACATAGAAAATAAATATATCTTTATTTTTGGTGTATGTTGTAGTAGGTTTTTCAAGACCATGTTCAGGTTTTTGAACTTCGTTTCAAGTTGATGTTGAACTGTATTAAGCATGACCCTAGAAGCTCCTTCACCCCAGTTGAAGGTCACATCTTCATACATGATATTGGTCTTGGAAGTTCTCAACACTGGACAACTCACACGAGAGCACAGGATCATGGTGATTGTAAGAAGTTTTGAGAGAGTTATAAAACTTGAAAACGAAATTATGCCAAATACAGAAAAATATCACTTTTTCTCTTTCTCCCAAGCTTTAAATAGTGCAGGTGTTCAGAACTTAGAAATTGCACCACAATTGGTCAATCAACTGTTCTTTGTGATCGTTGTACACCTTGTGTTGATATCTTTCTTTATATCTGAGATGTTTCTTATTAAGCTTTGCTTAGCAGAACCTCAGCTTTCAGTTTTTTTGGTACTTCATACTTACCTATTGGACAACAGTGAACCTGAATATTACACCAGTTTAACACAGAGACAACACATTATCAAGTAGCTATTCTAAGTATACAGCAAGAATGTTCTAACCTGTGTCTAGTCTCTTAATTCCTGGGAGTTATGTGATTCTACCAAGGGGAGGAGATGACTCAGTTGTATACTTACCTGCTGGACAACACTGAACCTGAATACTATAGCAGTTTAGCACAAAGACAACACATTACCAAGTAGCTATTCTAAATATACAACAAGAATTGTCTAACCTGTGTCCAATCCCCTAATCCCTGGGAGTTCTGTGACTCTGCCATGGGAGCAGATGACTCAATTGTATACTTACCCATTGGACAACACTGAACCTAAATACTATAGCAGTTTAGCACAAAGACAACACATTACCAAGTAGCTATTCTAAATATCCAACAAAAATTGTCTAACCTGTGTCCAATCCCCTAATCCCTGGGAGTTCTGTGACTCTGCCATGGGGAGCAGATGACTCAATTGTATACTTACCTGTTGGACAACACTGAACCTAAATACTATAGCAGTTTAGCACAAAGATGACACATTACCAAGTAGCTATTCTAAATATACAGCAAGAATTGTCTAACCTGTGTCCAATCCCCTAATCCCTGGGAGTTCTGTGACTCTGCCATGGGTAACAGATGACTCAATTGTACATAGGTACTGCAAGCAACATTTGGAGTCAACTTTTCTACCGCTGTACAAATATTGTCCTCTACAGCTGTCACATTCCAACTCAGGCCCTTAAACCAAAAACATCTATAAAACACTTGATGCTCTCGGTGTAAGTAATTTTGACTACGTGGTCTTTACAATATTAGTAACATTTTTTTTTATAATTTAAAAATAGCAAACACATTTTCTCTAAGATTATCTTCAGAAGAATTCCCAAAGATTTATACCGTAGTTAAACTATCTTGTGCAAAACTTTAAGGTGGATAAAAATAGATCAAATAGGTTTTTCACAAGTTGAAAAATGTGGAATTTGTTTCTTTAAAATGAAGAAAAAATTAGACAACAAAATTATTTGTACGAATTGATTCTGACATTAAAAAAATTGTGTACAGTAGTTTTATTGGTTAATATATATTTCATAATCATTTATTTTGTCACCTACTATTAGTTATAACTAAGTTATTTTATTTTTCACTATATGCATATAAACAAAAATTAAATGAACTGCCTGATCTAATAAAGTCTGAAACCTTCTAAACTATTTAAAAAAATGCTAAATGTTGACCTTCATGGACAACTCTCATTTCAAACAAAAATTAACACACACATTACTGTTTGCTATTTAAGAGGTACCCATTCAACTTATGAACAATATGAAGTTTTGAAACAGCTATTCATGGGATAATAGATTGATTTCTGTACAACCTTTAATTTCTAACAGGGAAATATGATCATGAACGCATCACTATTATCTTATCGATGATAAAAATTCCAAACCCTAAAATAACAAATATATTTTGTGTCCAACAGTACAATAAGATGCAATTGCAGTTATAAAACTAGATGCAGAATGGATACAGGCAAAGCCAGAAGTGTATTTCAAAATTCATCCACCATGTGAAGAAGAAGTAATATCAAGAGGATGATTCAGATAAGGCCTTTGAAAGTAATGATCTGGCTTTTTGCAACATACAAGCTTTGAAGCATAGACATTGAGGAAAGTGAACTGTTGAAGATAATAACGTTTTTCGGCAACTTGAAGTGTCGCATTGCACAAATTTTGAAGCGGACACTGAGAAAGGTGAACTGTTCGAGACTGGAGTGTTCTTGAACAAATTGTGAAGCATAGACACTGAGAAAAGTGAAACGTTGAAGAGTGAAGTGTTTTTCAGCAAATTGAAGTGATTCCTTGCACAAGATTTGAAGCATAGACACTAAAAAAAATTGAACTGTTAAAGTCTTGAGTGTTTTTCTGCAACTTGTAATGCTTCCATGTACAAGTAAATACCACGAAGATGAGATACTGTAAGCACATTTCAAATCACAAAGACAAGTCACCGTAAAAAAATTATAACTGAAGGTCAAGTTTAAAGAAATTGCTCCAGTGAAAAGAATGTTAAATGGAAAAGAATTGGCTTTGGATTACTAAGGTGGACGGTTAGGCGAGAGAGAGCGATATGGAATTACTCTAACATGATGCTGCCTACCATTCAACATGATAATGGATTACCTTAACTAACCTGTCTTATTAACAAACCTAAGTATGGAAAGGCAGTTGGTTATGGATTACTAAGATGGATGCTAAGGTGAGAGAGAGCAATATGGAATTACTCTAACATGATGCTGCCAACTGCCCAATGTGATAACAGATTATGTTAACCAACCTGTCTTATTACTAAATGTAACTAAATATAGTTAATTGCATTGGTGATACAGATACAAAAATTAAAGAATAGGTTATAAAATCATCCAGTTTTATTATTATTATTATTATTTTTGACAATATATATATATATATAAAACTTGGTGATTTTTAACTAATATTAGAGAATTTTTACAAAATCTAACAATATTAACTTCTGATTATACTGTATGCAATGAAAGCTTTATTTTAAAAAGTTACTGAATTTAAAGGTGATGCCATGATCCAGACACAAGTAAATAAATGAATAAATATACAACCCAAAACAACATTTATCACCAACAGTGAAAGTTAACATTTTTCTTAAATTGAAAACATATAATACTCTACATCCTCTCACACTTATAGCTATTACTTGACTGCCAGGGTTTCTTTCTTTGCCCATCTAAGCATTGGTCTGATTTTTTCTTGCTTGCTACAGCCTTGTATATCCTACTCAATTGCCCTTGGCAATATTTATCTTGTGACACTCTCCAACTATGTCAATGCACTCTTTATTCTGGTACCTCATTCAGATAATGTTATCACTTTTTCAAGACTGACCCAATCTGCAGTCTTTAACACCAGCTCTTGGTGGGGAGGAAAGGCAGTAAAGTGTGAGATGAGGTAAGTATTATTGGAAATACATTTTTAATTTAGGAAAATGTTAACTTCCAAAACATACTTACCTCCCCTCACACTTACAGCTATAACATCAAATTGATAAGGTGGAAGGGCCAGTTAGGGTATTATCTATACAGAAAGCATCTGCATATATCATGAGTGTGTCAATAGAAGATTGGCACCCTTGTGGGGGAACCGCACTACATCCGGAACAGGTACGCTCTTCACCCAGAACTTAATTCATGCAATGTGGGTAGAATTTTACCTAATTTAACAACACTATAGGCCAGGCCCCAAACCAGATCGCCAAGATTCCACTACTCTGGGTTGGAATTAAAGGGCCATAGTCCCTATATCCCACACTGATGGCTAGGGCAATTGGACTGGAAACTATATTTAGATATACTTATGAGTAGATCCCAACTTGTAGCCATAGAGTGATGTGTTCCAAGCCACCAGAATCACAACGAGAAAGTAAGCGACACCCCAGGCTCGGAATGACAGGCTCATGTATGCCTCACTCAATCTGAGGAAACAGAATGTATCTGGTCTGGAATTATGAACACTCATCCTCACTCCCCAACCATGTGAGCAAGGTAAATTATGTGTTCAACCAAGGACCCAGGATGGGACCACTCTGTGTTTGGAATTATGAGGAGACAATGGACCCTCTTCCATATACAATGTACTGAAACAATAGTGATCAAAAAGAAGGGACATGCTCAACTCAACCATATTGCCGAGCATCAAATCTGAACAGGTATTATAAGTAGGTTCCCACGTGGGCTGGTGCCACTCCTACCAACATCTGAGAAAAAACATCCTGAGACCGAGGTAGGAAGGACCACAACTTCACCCAAGAATGGAGGAATTCTCTCTAACACTCTGAAGGAAAAGCCTCTGTCCACCATCCCAGTGACTGGAAACTGGGTGTGGTAAAGACTCCCTAGCTCGACTAGTAGAATCTAAGGAGTAATGTGCATTGGCGAGCCCTGAGGAATAGTTCAATAGGTGAAGCAAGTTCCCTAAATTTTTAAAAGAAAACCAACCCCCGATTTATTCAATCCAATGATCGGCAGGGATGGGCAGGATACCTCCTCATGTTGTACTCATGATAGTTCATGAGTGGCAGTCCAGTATAGTACAGTAATACAACCCAGTCAGCCTTTAGGGGGTCTTATGAAACACCTCATTTCTACAGAGCCTGTTGCAACCTGTATAAAGTATATTGAATTAGTGGTTGCTAGTGTGGAATTGGTTTGATAAAAGCACACCTGCCTGTGCAACACTCACCACAGAGTGGGATCCTGTGAAAACAAGGTAAGGGACCCTTAAAGGTAGCAATGAAAATACTCACTCCTCTGTATAATCTAACAGAAATGGTTAAGATAGCTACAGGGTGTAGGAAAAAACCCTTAGATGAAGATACTGCCAAGTCATGCAAGTAATGTGAGATAAAAGTATTGGGGGAGGTTCACATATCAGTTCACACAATGTCCTCCAGCAAGCAATTCAACCAGGCTGCTAAGGACATAGAAATATAACAAATCTGATTAGACATGACTTGCAGAAACTTCCTCGCCTTCAAAAAGAACCCAGAATAAAAAGTCGTTGTCTAGCATCTCTATATCTGATCAGACACAGAAGTGAGAAATAGTTATCAGATGAGTTGATGAAAAGGATTTATCCCCTTTCCTGTCTGACAGTGCCGTGGGTAAGAAGAACCAGTATGAGGATGTAGAGAGAATGAGAAAGAAGTCTGTGGACAAACAGCACAAATCACTCTCATCAGCGATGTCTGTAGGACAACCTATTTCATGAAAAATAAACCTTCAGGTAAAGGAGATACATGCCATATAAGAATTAGTTCACAAACAGGTGTTGAGAAAGAGCATGTAATGTAACTTTAATATACCTGTTAGGTAATTGGAATGGTCATTTGGGATCAAGGACCCAAAGTGACTTAAGGAATCCAGAGAGTACTGGGGACTCAAATAATATATAGTCACGAGAATAGAGCAGTAGTTGATAAGGCCACCTTAAACAGGGCAATTGTGGAAGATGCAAAATCCCTGCCAATGAGCCAGGTAAAAAAAAAAGAGTTATGGTTGGCACTTCTGATCGAAGTGGGTTGAACCTCTCCTCAATACACTTTTGCTGATATGGCAATGTGCAGATAGGAGCTGACTACAACAAACTTGGACATCCACAATACAAGTAAAAAATGTCAACTGAGATTGAGGAATGAGTAACTTGTAAAAACTGGAGAATCTAGGCACTAATATAATGAGAAAGATCGATGATTGGATACCAATCGCCTGTCTTCTGAAGCCCAACAAACAATGGGAATAAAACCCCAGAAGTACTAGCACAACTCTCTCACTACCTCCAGACCAACCAAACTCTGATAGCCTTAGAACTAAGTTCCAAATTCCAAGGATCTACAGGAGACAGAAACACTACAGGTCGGGTGGATAATAGTGGTGAAGATGTGAACTGAGTGACTAACCCTGACTCAAGGAACTGTAGTGCTCCTAGATCTGTGGTTAAGGTTACCACACTTCCAGAAATTCTCAGAGCTGAACCCCAACAGACCCTGAAGGTATGCAATAATCACCAACATTGCTGGCGGGGATCCAACCTAGCAGCAGAACCCTTGGATATAGACAGAATCTATTCTGGGTACCAATGTACTGAAGGGCCAATGTTGGGGGTCGGGCCTCTCGAATAGGGTGGAACTATGGTCCCCTGTAGGATGCGATGAAATTCGATACTCCAATGACAACAGGGAGGAATGTAGAAGCCGACAATTGAACCAACATGCATGCTAACAATGAATCCAGCTCGTCATCAATGAAGTGAAAGGAAAACAAAATGTTGGATTTTAGAGTTGTAAGTCTGTAGACTTACCCTGTTCCAGTAGGGGACATTGATCTATTCAGGTTAACTACAAACTCCGCTTAGAACCCCGAAATTCGAGGGCCAGATGTATTATTTGAGGATTGGAAAATGCTTCCACCAAATGGTGGTAGGCTAAATCAAAAAGTTTCAACAACCGTGTTGGAGAAGGCATAACTCTCCCTTCATTGAGAAGTAAACCTCCCAGCATGAACCACAATATCTGTCAATGGATTGAAAACTAAAAATTTGCTCCCAGACCATTTAGCCATCAAGTGAGATGCAGGCTCAAAAGCAACCGAGGAAAGGCTTAAAACATCACATTCTTGATGAACCAACAGAAGAAAACAAATCAAAGGCAGCTTATCCCAAAATGGCCTCCTTTTTTTTATAGGTCATTTACAGACTGTGTTGATTACTGTTGATTGGAACAACATTTTGTCAGGTAAATTTGTTTTGTTAGAGCAAAGCAACGTTGGGCCATCTGCCGCATCCACCATAGGGAATCAAACCCCGCTGCGAATCCACAAACTCACCACTGTCCCACAGGGATACTTAAAAGCCAACAGACTAAAAGAAGGTACAAGAAGAAGCAAATCTAAATTCTCAACACAATGTCAAGAATCGCCTACAATTGCAGCTTAAGAGCCCCCTGGAGGAACACCACAGAATCGAATATATGTCTCCATCTCACTACGAATAAGATCACTGAAAGTCTCAATGAAGAGTGACAGGGAAGACCTGATTTGACTCCATGCCGGAAATAATAATTCGGGAATTCATACCGTAAATCAGCTTGTTAATAGGAATATAAAAAACTATTTCTTATTATTATTATTACAAAAATCAACTAGATTACAAGGATGATGTTCAAAGTATCTCCAAACAATAATATTACTGTGAAACCTGTTAGTAATGCTTTGTTGAGAAAAAGCAGCATTAACATTATTTTAATGAGGTACTTATATACAGGATAGAGGGCGCATTGATGTAGGTGGAGAGTGTCATGAGATATATATTGCCAAGAGCAATTGAATTGGGTATAAAAGACTGGAGCAAGCAAAGAAAAATCAGACGAATGCTTAGATGAGCAAAGGAGGAAACCCTAGAAGTTTAATAATAGCTATAAGTGTGAGAGGAGGTAATTATGTTTTGGAATTGTATAAATCATCATGATGAACTTTCTAAAATTTAAGGGAAAGAAAAAACATAAAAGATCTTACCTTTCCTAAAGCTAAAAATCCATCACTAGTCAACACTTTATCAAAATTGAGAGCCGTAAAACTTATAGAATCTTCAATCAGACGTGTCACTAAGCCAAAAACCGGTTCAGCCCACTTAATATGTGGCAGTGAAGTCATCAGACGATCACAACTAAGCAGCATCTCCACTGTTGTTTCAACTGTCTGGAGAAAAAAGTAGTCCTCTAAAAAAGGCATAATTCCTTAAAGCAGAAGTTACATTTAAAAACAACAACATTTAAATTCTACAATATCATACACCATACTGCCTCTTTCTTTTCCTAGTTATAAAAAGTTAAAAGAAAAACTACAAAACATTTACCAAATCATAACTTTTTATACTCTTCGCATAAAAATTATAAAAATGATACAAATAAAGTAATTTTATTTGTATGCAAATTACATAAATTTTTAATCTAAACAATAATGAAATACTCACTAAATTCTGAAGAGCACTTTTGTAACATTTCTCGAGGAAGTCATTTGGAAGAGTAGCAAATGCTTTTTGTGTCCATATCCTGACGAAATACTTCCCGATCCAATGGATAGCCTTGTTCTGCAGCTCTTGTAACCCACATGTGGCTGTGAGGGGCAAACATTCTGCCACTCCAACAATACAATGATTACAAGGCTAATCGCAAAAAAAAGAGTCAATAATGATCTGTAAAATCACCTACAAGACCTAAAATATTTCAATAACAAAAAAGTATATGTTTTTTTTCTATAATTACTTGATGAAATAAAAAAACTACTTTTCTTAATGCTGAAGGCAATACAGAATCTTCTTTGTCTTACAAAGTTTATAATGAATGGAATGCAGAAAACTTCAAAAATGTTTTGTCCTTTATACCAAAAAATGTGAAAATTAAAACCTAATCAGGTGAACTGGCAAAATCATTATTAAAATTTTGAGAAAGTCAAAGTTACTAAATGTTAAGAATCTATAAACAAATACAATATCCTAAAAATACAGATTTTTACCACTTCTAATGAGTTGTTTGCTGCCTACAATACCCATTTTTTACTTTTTTCCTCAAAGGTTGTTCTATTGTTCCATGTTACATGTAGTACTTTCACTATTAACACTTATTGGTCAACAGTATGCACATTACTCTAAGTTTCCTTCAAAATGTTCTTTGATTTGAAATTTGTGTATCACATTTGTTATAACACTTAGTTCTTCAGTTTTATTGTTCACAAAGTTTTCCAAAAGACATTTCTATCCAAAATTCATTATTTTTGTAGGAATACAAATTTATAAATAAAATATTTCCAATTAACTTCCTAATTCTTTGATGTTTGTTTTTTACACTTGTGTATCATTTTCTTTCTTTCTTTTTTGAGCTTCAGTATATCTTTCCATTTAAATTTAAAATTATTTGAATTACAGTGAATTTCATGCTGATACTTACCTCTAAATAACGAAAAGCCTTTCCATGTTCAGTTACTCTCATGCTATCAACAAACATGTGACTATAGTTATAATTTTCTTACACTGAAAATACGTTTTCAATAGATACTTATCTTTTCTCAATCGAACATATTGAAAATAAATTTCCTCACTTGATATACTAGTCTTTATAACCCTCAGTTCGAGCTGCTCATTTAGCATGCTTAGCTTGTGCAACAACCCTCCACCAACAGGAGCATGACACTCTCAGAGTAGTTGGCTCCCTCTGTATTACATTATGTGTACCTCACTTTTGAGATTAGACACACCAGAAAACATAGGAACACCAGAAGTGGATAAAAAGGGTGGAGATAAGTATCTATCGGAAATCTATTTTCAGTGTAAAAAAAAGATAACTTCCGATATGATACATAAATCCACTCACGCAATAGCTAGAATCATACATTTAACAGGTGGAGGGATCATCATAACAGAGAAAACAGGAGACCCACCACAGAAAGCAACCATAGAGAATCCAATAAGTGAGCACATGAATTGAAAGAGAGCATACATAAGGGGGACCACAACACTTCTGGAACAGGCATGCCCTTTGTGTGGATGTGACTACCGATCTGCCATCAGATTTAATGCACTTGGAATATGGCAAGCTAATAACTGTATCCGGTGCTCGTCAGCCCAGAATACGAGTTCCAGCATCCAAAAACAAAGAGACCTGGATTTGGTACCCCTTGCTTGGTGATGTAGGAGACTACCAAGGAGTTGTCAGAATGCACCATAACCACCCTCCTCTGTCGAAGATAGAGGAAATGAGACCTGGCTCAATGAACTGCCAGGAGCTCCAGAAGATTGACATGAAGCCAGATTTGACTGAAAACCAAGTCCTGTAAGTCTCCTCTGCATCGAGAAAAGCATTCCAGCCTACAAGAAAAGCATCTGTGAAAAGATGCAGATCCAGATGAGAAGGTGGAAGAGAAACACAAACTGGAGTATTGTCTACGCCCAACCACCAAGCAAGATTGGATCTCATGGAAACAGAAAGGACAACCAGAAGATCCAAATGATCCATGAGGAAATTCCAATGATTGCAGAGTTTCCACTAAAGAGAATACATATGAGCATGCCCGAGGCGAATGAGCGCTTCCAAGGAAGAAAATCCCCAAACAAATCAGGTACTTGGGAGGGGAAATCACAGACTTCTCCATCTTGATCAATTAACCTTCCCTAGCTACCTCTTAAAGGAGGAAATGACTGTGGGTGAAAAGACATCAAATGGGAAGGAGCCAGAAGAAGCCAGTCAGCCATGAAATGATGAATCCAGAGTCCCAACAAATGGTGATGTCAAGCAAAGGCCTTGACTACTTGGAAAAACACATAAGAAGCCAAGGCAAGCCCGAATGGAAGAGCCCAGAACTGGAATAAGCCCTTCGTAAATGAACCAAAGAAAACAAAGTCATGAAAGAGATATGGGTACATGAAGATATGCATCTGCCATGTCCAACTTGGTCATCTACATACTTGGAGTGAAAACCCAACAAAGAGACAGAAAAAATTCCATGGAGAAACAAGGGGGATTCAGAAACTGACTGAGATGGAAAAGTTCAATGACAGGTCTCCAATTCCTTAATTTCTTGTGGATGTCAAACTGGAACCATGGGCTCTATAACATTCTTGAGAAGAAGCTCTTTCACATCTTCAAACAGACGAAGACAGTAAACCAGATCTTGTGAGGAAGGAAAAGGAATGGGAGATGAAG
>NW_013667351.1:121935-153410 GCF_000517525.1 Limulus polyphemus | reverse complement strand
ATAACTTCCTCTCTTTTTTTTTATTTTTGTAAATGAAGTGTATCCAGGTAAATATTGAATTGAGACCTGCCCCCCAATAGCCTGTTTTCTTCAGACCTACTATGAAATAGAAGTAAACACAAGGATGCACAATTTCTACTGCTCCTTATGAAAGGA
Organism: Limulus polyphemus; assembly: GCF_000517525.1. Classification (NCBI taxonomy): domain Eukaryota; kingdom Metazoa; phylum Arthropoda; class Merostomata; order Xiphosura; family Limulidae; genus Limulus; species Limulus polyphemus. The sequence goes on along the minus strand of NW_013667351.1, from coordinate 153,254 downwards.
AATCTCAAACTTCATCATCCAAAAGTTGCAAGCAAACAGGATCAGAAGGAAGAACAAAAACAAGAATGACAGCATAAGTGAAAGTACAGATTGAAGTGAAGGATCTATTGAAGAAGAACAAGTGAACTCCAATAAAAAGTACAGACAGAGGACTCATCCAGAATAAAAAGAATCAATGAGCGGATCAAAGAGACCCACCTTGCAGACTTTGACATTAGGTCACTGAAAATAAATGGTAAGAAGGTTTTACAAGTCTATGTTGTGGGTATCAACTAAGATGCAGACAATGAAGGTAATGCAGAAGGATGAACATTTGGAAGAAGGAAGCTACCAGAAGGAAAACTGGAAGCCAAAACCCTAATAAACTCTTGCTGGATTAAACACAATTAAAGTGGATATGTGATCCTGACTAAAAGAATCGGAAGAATGACAATAACTAATAACTGTGCAGAAGAAGAAAGTATCAAGACAGAAAAGTAATAAGTGGTCAAAGACCACATGGAAGACCCCCCCCCCCACACACACACAAAATAACTAACCTAAGGGTCATGAACTTGAAAATATGAGTAGTAAAACATTTTGCTAGTTTCTAAAAGCATCATCAACAACTTGAATATCAGGAGAAGGTGGAAGAAATAAGGGTTGAAGTACTGAATTGTCTAGATGACACAAGCACCATCAGGTGTAACAGAAACTGGTTCATGATTTGAGATCGAACATACCTGAGAGGAAAGAGAAATTAGACCAGTGAGAGCTTCTTCAGGGTTACAGCTGGTAGGCAAATCATGCTCTGCAGCCACTGAAGGCAAAAAAGGCCTGAGAAAATCATGTTCAAAATCATGAGAAAACGGTGGTTGTTTTTTAAATTGAGCATCCACATGATCATGCAACCCACCAGGAACAGCAACAAACAAACTGGTATTTATTAATGGTCCAAGTATGTTGATCAATAAGTGCTGACAATGCAGTCATGGGATTACCCTGCATGCTTGGGCAGGCTATATGAGTAAGACCTATAAAACAAGTTGTAGAAGTTCCAATATTGTTGAAAGTATTTACATGGGAATTAATGCTGACTTCATTATGGAAAAGTGAGCAGCTTGACTATTAACAAGAACACCTGGATTATGGAGGGACAGCATAGGTTATGTATTTATATTCTCCTAAAGCAAGCACAATAAGTCACGTGGAAGGTGGGAGAGAATAGAACAACTATGGATAAGTTGACACATACGATACATTGTATCATGGGCATTCAGAACTTTAGACACATTTGTCGACAACATGAGAGCAACTCAACAAGGAAAAGCTTTTCATATTTTAAAGTTAAGTTTGTTTTTTTTGAAACTCGATTTACTTTAAAAGGTCTTCAATCCTGATCATATTTACTAAAAAGTGTTTCTTGTCCATAATTAACTCACCCGTTAAATGGCGTAGCTATAGAAAAATGGGCAATGCCAAAGATAGAAGTCAAAAATAACCTGACATGAAATACATAAGTATACAAACCTTGTGAAAAAAGTGACAATAATTCATTTTCAAATTGAAAACCACCACCTCCTTCAAGCTATCCAGGGCTAACATATCAGAGAGTTGGGCTAACTCAGCAATGTTGACATCCTTTGGCAAATTGATAGCTCCACTGTATATGTGACACAGAACAAAATGGACTGCTGAATAGCTATACCTGAAACACAATAAATATATAAAAGTTGTGTGTTCTCAGCATGCTGGTAAACATTTCCAGCATATTTAAATATCTTCCTATCACATATATGTAATCAACTCTTTTATTCTAGTATTCTAATTCTCTTTTACCTGAAACACAATAAATATAGAAAAGTTATGTTCTCAGCATGCTCACAAACATTTCCAACATATTTAAATATCTTCCTATCACATATATGTAATCAACTCTTTTATTCTAGTATTCTAATTCTCTTTTACCTGAAACACAATAAATATAGAAAAGTTATGTTCTCAGCATGCTGGTAAACATTTCCAGCATATTTTAATGTCTTCCTATCACATATATGTAATCAACTCTTTTATTCTAGTGTTCTAATTCTCCGTTCCTTTTTATGAAAGATGAAAGAGATGTGTTATTTCAAACTATATGTATACCAATAGAAGACATTAGGGGTGCCCCCCCCCAATAATAACAGTGTACCATACAAAATTTTGGCTCTAGCTTTAGAAAACACAAAGTACAAATCTCATTTAAAAAGAAAAATAGAATGTCTTAACTCAAGACGTTAACTCTACAATATATTAAACCACCTTTATATAAATAATGAATATAAAACATTTATTTACAAGTACAGATCTGGTTACATTTGTTGTACGTTAGTTAACATATATACATTTTTTGTTTTCAACATGTCTACGCTAGATAAACAAATAAATAATGGCAAGATTTATAACAATATACTTTACCTCTACTGTTAAAAATAATAAACATTTGAATAAAAATGTTATCAGCTGTTATCAGTGCAAACTAAAACATACAAAGCACTTCTAGAAGTTGTGTTCTAGTAACTGAAAGTATCATAATATTACAGAATATTCAAAATAAGTTTTTCATACAAGTAGCCCATTATGAGCTGTAATATCTAAAACATACAAAGCACTTCTAGAAGTTGTGTTCTAGTAACTCAAAGTATCATAATATTACTGAATATTCAAAATAAGTTTTTCATACAAGTAACCCATTATGAGCTGTAATATCTAAAACATACAAAGCACTTCTAGAAGTTGTGTTCTAGTAACTGAAAGTATCATAATATTACTGAATATTCAAAATAAGTTTTTCATACAAGTAGCCCATTATGAGCTGTAATATCTAAAACAGATTGTGAACATATGATAATGACCCCAAAAATGGATTTTTATTTGTTCCTCATCAAAAGAAGATGGTTTTAAAAATATGTTTAAAAATTTATTAAATATGTTCTACAATATAGCTGCTGAATAATGTGTAAGCCAAAAAAATTTTCTCCCCCCAATAATATTTCCCTGTTGTCATGAACTTTTGACTTTGGTAGCTCCATTTACACCAAAAACATTACAAATGTGCCTCACTGATGCAAACACAGATAGAGAAAGTGAAAGAAAGGAAGGAAATAATAACAGAAAAAGTTATAAATCATTAAGTAGTGACCTAAATTTTCAGTTTTCATAACCTGTCAAAACAACACATTACTTTCATAACATCATGACGTATTCTTTCAAATAAAATGCCATACGGCTACCCCTGCAATGCACTTGGAAGGTCACATTTCAATAAATTTAACCAAAATTTATCATATGACGAAAAATCACAATATGCATATGCAAAGCTCTTTACCATTTTAACTTTTCAAGATTAGCTATACCACAAAACTAAAATAACCTATTTGTTCATAATATCATTGAAAAGCAATATGAAAATATCAAGTCGAGAACTGGAATATTAGTTTAAAAGAAAAACTTGGTTTGCAATTTCACTATTTATACATTTGAATTAATCAATAAACATTGAATATTAAAATTGTGAGAAATAATCTTCCTTCCAGTGTCAAACAATTTTTATATACAATGCATTAAATGTAGTGACAGATCAAAATTACATAAATAATTGATGAGTTAACAATGTCATGAGTGCCAATAAAACATGTAATTCATTTGTTTTCTAATTAAGTTATTTTTTAATGCACATGAAACTTTCCTGATTCTCTTCATTCACATGCATGCTTTTCATACACTTTTGTAAATTACAAACAATTAACTGAGCTTGATTACAAAAATATATTTAGTGTAAGTTCTCATTCACTACATTCATAACTCTACCTCTGTTTAGGCTAACCAATTTGTGATTATCAACCAACAATGGTGACAAAACTCTGAACACAAGCAAGCTCAATAGTGCATTAAAATTTAAATTACTTTTACAACTACAGAAGACTAGAATTATAACAAAATATGTAAGTTCAGTTCTAATTAATTACTAATGTTAAAATAAACTGCCATTAGATTGAAAATTATTATATATAAACTGGTAAAAAAAAAAGTATTAATGGAAACTACAGCAAGTGGATTGAATAATATCTTCAGCTTCCCCAGCACCTTCAGTGCTAATGGTTTTACAAGGTCTGCTCAAATCGTGGATGCAGAAAATATGATTAATACGGTGCGCGGTTATAACAATAACGTTTCAAGTCTATCATGTAGATCTAGCACTGTGTATGTGTGTATATATATAGGAAGCAATAAATTATTTAAACATAAAGAACCAGTATTTTCAGCTTTACCAAGAGCATTTACATGGTTTTCTGACATCATCATGAATGTGACATCTTTTGTACAAGTATGTGAATTCAATTCTACTCACTTAAATCAGTGTGGATAAAACAGCTTTTAAGTCTTAGAAATAACTTTCTTTTTTATGTTTTTGCAAATTAAAAATAAACAACTGGTTGCGTATGTTTTTATTATAAGTTTTTATAAACTCAACGTTCCATTTATGTTGAAAAAATTATAAGAATCGTATAAATATGCAACAAATACCCTACAAAAGGTATTAAAATGTGACAAGTACTTTATTTTTGAGTAACATTCTGCAAAGAATATATTTCTCTATATTGCTCAACATTTTAAACCTTAAAAAAACTATTTGTAATTCAAATGCCAATTAGAAGGATAAAAACAAGGTTGAACCTTAAATGCTCTAACAACTTTGACAGGTGGTTCTATGTTTCTTTTGCTTCTGAAGCAGGCAAACCCATTTGCCAATAGTATTAAGAGCTTTTAAGATTAAACGTTTCGTTTTAATTATCTTTATTTGTACTCCAATTTGCTTATTTTATGATTAACTATCATTATGAAGGACAGAATTATAAGATTAATTCATGCAGTGTGTTAAAACATGTTAATATCATTTAAAACAACTCCCGTACACACAGCTTAGCCAAAAGCATAAAAAGTATTGAATTGTTTTGGAACACAAGTCAGCCCAAAAGTTTGAAGAGATATCAACCATTTCATTGATGCTTTGCTGATTAGAGTGTAATACAATTAAAGCAAAAAAGAGTGACCTTATAACTTCAGGGAACATTTTTTGTAGTTTTATATTACCCTATTTAAATTTGATGAGGAGGAATCCACTTTTTAAAAAATAAAAGTCTGGAGATGGCTTGACTGGGTAATGAAGAAAACTTTATTATAAATTACGATGTTTTGACAAGATTACGTCATCCTCAGGGTAATATTAACCTATTTTTGACAAGATTACATCATCCTCAGGGTAATTAATATTAACCTATATATATTATCTGTATGCACCTTTGGAGAAGCTATAGAATGAAGTGTAAGGTCAAAACAAAAAATGTTTTCTGGAGTTATAAGGTCAGTAAATTTTTAAAAGCATCAAATAATAAAATATGTTAAATGTTTAGTCTGTAATTAATAAAAAAAGTTAATATAAAATTTGAATGATAAGGATCTTATTAATTTTATTATTCATTCTAAAATGTACCTGTGACAGATAACATTTCACTATCTTTTTAAAACATTAGAAAATCAACCAGCATTAAAAAATTCATATATTACATTATACATTAATGTCAGTGAAAATATCAGCAGATGTAAGTTTCAATGATAAATCTTAAAAGACACATAATACTGATACTTTTCTGTACTCTTGTTAATAAATGAACAGTACATAATGAATATAATTATTTCAGCCACTTAAAAAACGTGGTATAAATCTTACAATCAAAACAAAGTGGACAGATTTAGTTCCATGTGGTTTTTGGTTTACTATATATGAAACAGTAAAACTGGGTTTACTGAAGGTAAAAAGCAAAATTATACTTACACACAATACGTGTTTATACATCAAACTTCACTATGCTTACACTTGCAGTAGTTGTTTACATGTTTAAGAAATTTCTTAAGCTAACAACAGTACTAGGTATACATCAACCAACAGGCAACTGAAGCCTGGACAGCAGTGCTCTTAATCCGTCATAAAAACAGTCTTACCCTTTTAGCGTGATGATGTCATTTGTACTTTCACTCCAATCCCCTTTCAACATGACCTCAAAGTATTTGCTCCGAGTCACCAAGATACACCTAAGACAGTTAACATGTACAAAGTAATTTAAATGTTGAAAAAATTTAGTTCTTACAGTAACATTTGCATAAATCTCCTTTATATATAATGTACTATGTTTTAACTTGAAAAGATGAATAATTTTTGAAACCAAAGTGAATTAAGCATTCATATGAGAAGGTACAGAACATGCTTATTTGAAGAAAGATTTAAACTTTTTTTTGGTTAACTTTGCTAAAGTTGAGAAGGAAATAAAGTAGATTAAGCAAGAAGTTTAAGGAAATATAGGAGAGGGGAAAAGTAAGAGGCTTATTGAAATATGCTACAGAAAAACTAAGGCTAGAAAAGTTATGATACACATTAGCTGAACAGTTTTATTTACAATACCCAATGTTCCTGGAAGCCACTGGTTGCCATTAACAAAAGCCTGTAGGAACATTTTCTATCTTTGGGCAGGTTCTTTTGGATTATTTGGTAAAATACTACAAAGTCCAATTCACTTAACAAAGAGGAAAACGTTTTATTTCTTCAACTAGAAGTTGTACACCATACTGAGAGATAGGCCTAAGTCACAAATAATAGTAAACAGTCACTTGTTACATGTCCTCTCATATTTATGGCACAAAGTCAAACAAATGTACAGAACTGAACTGACTGATTAACTAGTCAATAGAAACTCAAGAAAGTTTGATACATCATGCCAGAACTAGACATTCTAGAAATTTCTATACATCACACATCATGCCAAAATTCCTTTTAGCAAACAGTACAAAGTTTCTAAAATAAAATATTAAAACACAGTTCACAATTATATGATGAACCTCCAGGAATACAACAGTAATTACCTGAAATATAAGATATTATAAATAGAGATTTGCCGATATTTGTTTAATTCATGTGGATTAAGAAGATCTGTGAACAATTAACTTGTAAGGTTCACTGAAAGCTTTAACTCTGATAAGGCATAGAATGTAAATATAAATCCATTTACTTATGGAATGCTGAAGCTCAGAATGTTGTCAAAAGAATAATTTCAAAGCAGTAAATAAAGGACAAAATGTGATTTCTTTACAGTATATATTACTGCTAAAGATGAGCCATTGATAATGATAGATATATATTTAGGCAGTTCAGTTCATCTTCTAAAAAGAATAAGAATATTGTTATGCGAGACTTTAATAATGAGAAGCACAGTATTTTAGAAAATTCTTTGTGACTTAGAAGTTTCTGAGAGCAGAGAGGATTGTACACTATTCGTTTTATTATAATTATGTTAAAGAAACTACTCAGGAAAATGGTGTTTTAAGTGTTGTTTTCATTAATGGGAAAGTTAAGATGAAAAATAATAATTTCTTTATGTGGCATGATAAATAGTATATTAAGCTTTCTGATTTAAGAAAGGCAAGCTTTCTGTACTTACACTGATTGTTCAGTGAGAAGAATTTAAATTAAGCTTTCTGATTTAAGAAAGGCAAGCTTTCTGTACTTACACTGATTGTTCAGTGAGAAGAATTTAAATTAAGCTTTCTGATTTAAGAAAGGCAAGCTTTCTGTACTTAGACTGATTGTTCAGTGAGAAGAATTTAAAGAAGAGCTTAAATCTATACATCACACAAAAGAAAATCATGTTATTTTTGTTTAACAGTCTGAAAAAGAACATATTTCAACCATAATATCATATTTCAGTACATACACCCTTTCTCAAGTGGAAATAAAATTAATATAACTTATAGATTTTCAATGAGACGAAAGATGATGAAACCAATGAATTGTACTGGAGTCCATGAAGTAAATGGAAGGTTAATCCAAAAATGAGAGTAAATTACCAATTATATGTTAAATTTTACTCCCCCCCCCTAAAGGAACAACAAAAGTGATGGAAAATATTGAGCTTATAAACAATGTTATTGGGAATATCATTAAGAATTATGACAATATTGAGTCTTTGTATAATGCTGTTGGAAATATTATTAAAAACTATGACAATATGGAGCCTTTGAACAATGCTATTGTTAATACTGTTAAGAATTATGAAAACAAAGTGAGTCTTTGACATGGGAATATGATTAAGAATTATGACAAAAGTCTATAACAATGTTTCTCCTGTTTTAGAGCCTGTAGGTGGAGATGAGATTTTGCACCTATTCAATTTGCTTAATAGTAAAGAGATGTAAATCTTCAGTTCTATTAACCCTTTTGTAGTCAGGCATTTTGAATTTTCAAGACCTATGGAGATTTGGCAAAATATCAAAAACTTTATAATTGATTGATTTATTGTATATTTTATTGAAGGTTTACAGGTACAAATAGGTTCCATAGCCATCAGAGGCATAATTGTTGTCGCATCGCACGATGATTGCAGTATCGTTCTTACTTTGGATTTCTTAAAAATCATCTTCCAACAGTAATTCACTGGATTCACCCAAGCTTTTGTTTCCTATTTCATCACTGTCATCATCATATATAGTGGTAAGGACGAAAGTTCCATTGCTTGTTCTGCTTTGCATCAACATCTATTCATTTATCAAAATTTTTCTTTTGCAAACAATTCCGTTTCATGCCACACAGGTGAAAAAGGATAAATTATCACCTCAACAAAATGCCACAATCACAATGATCGCAGACATATAATACATTCCAGCTCATGTTGTCCCTTGGTGAATGAAAACGTAACTGTACAAGTGGCATATATCACAGGACAAGGACAGATCAAACTGTGTACCTCATATGTTTACACCAGGTAAGCCCATATGATCCCTATGAATAAAATATAGCAGGCATACTAAGTATACCCATATATCTCCAGGAATATAAACATTGTACATCCCAAGTACATCCATATATAATCTCCAGGAATATAAACATTGTACATCCCAAGTACATCCATATATAATCTCCAGGAATATAAACATTGTACATACCAAGTACACCCATATATCTCCAGGAATATAAACATTGTACATCCCAAGTACATCCATATATGATCTCCAGGAATAGATATATTGTACATCCCAAGTACATCCATATATGATCTCCAGGAATAGATATATGTACATACCAAGTACAGTTTATATTCCTGGAGATCATATATGGAACTGTACATCCCAAGTACATCCATATATGATCTCCAGGAATATAAACACTGTACATACCAAGTACATCCATATATGATCTCCAGGAATATAAACACTGTACATACCAAGTACACCCTTATGGTAAATAAAGGATTAAATGCTGTAAATCTCATAAGGTTGGCCATGATTAGATATAATCTAGATAGATAAATTCAGTAAAGAGTGTGTTGTGGTTTGGTAAGTTATTTTCAGTTACCACTGGTTAATGGTGAAATTCTTCATGTTTGGAAAACTGATGGTGTGGTGGCTATCTACAGAAATAAAGGGTTGGCAAAGGAACATAGACACAACAGGCCTATAAATATGACTTGTATTGTTAGAAATGTGTTAGAACTTATTATGAATCACTTGCAAGTATATCTTAAAAAGTGGAATTCCACAAACACTCAGAACAGTTTTAGGAAGGTTTTTTTTTTAGAACTTCACTGACTAGTTTGTACTATGATAAGGTGGCTCCTTTTTTTCAGATAAATGGCAACTCTGGATGTTGATTACTTTGATTTTTAAAACACCTTATATAAGGTACAGGTGTATCACAAAAGGTTATTTGTTATGCTAGATTCTTATGGCATTTGTGCAGTGGTGTAGTGTTAAATAAAGAAAAGTCAGAATACAAAATATACTGCATAACTGGCTAAGGTGGGATTCGTTCAAAATAATGGTGGTATGACATTGCGGCTAAAAAAAATACAGGTATGCCATGCCCATCCTTTTTCCTTCCACTACACCTCTGCATGTATGAAAATGTTAAAATAGTTAACAATAAGTTTGATGCTATAATGCAGAGGACAGTACTAAATAAGTTTGGGCTCACTCGTGCATGATGGTACAAAATCTGCTATAACAGTAAGCCTCCTAGCAAAGTCTACTGCTACCAACCTTTGAAATAAACTAAATCTGCCAAATTACAGGCCAAAATTGGCTGAAATACAAACCATTTTTAGCATAGTTTCTCTCGCTAATCTACTATATTATAACTAGTCAAGTCCTATAGAACTAAATATATATATACGTATATTTCAAATAGAGTTTCCCATCTTCTACCAAACAAATAAGAATAACCTTGTAACTTGAGAACATTCATGTGTCACTAGCCACAATTAATGTCTGCTTCAATGCACATTATGACGACTACAGCTGAAGACTGAATTTAACATTTTTACTGAAGAGCATCAAATTATTTTCTTGTAAAAAATAATCTTTTTACAGAATGAAGTATTAAAAACAGGTTGTTAAAAGCTATTGCAAGCTCTTTAGGCAAGTATACTAGTTTTAAAGGTTAAGCTTCTAAAAAATAGGTTTTACAGTTCACTAGGAGGCCTGTAAATCAGTCATGAAAATTTGTCTATAACATTTTGCTCCAAATGATCAATGTTGTCTTCACACCTTAAACCTGGTGATTGTAATATTAAAATAACTGAAAACTTTTCAAAAACCTCTACATAGGAGATTGATAGTCTGTCTTGCTGATTTGGGCCGAATCGTTCATAACTCAAACTTCCATCACAGAACACAAACAAATATATTTATTGCCTACACTAAATTTTGGCATTTCAAATGTGCCTTCTCAACAAAATCAAATTCCTGCAAAATTCTTAATTCTGCTAATTTTGTAGGCAAACTCTCAAGTATATCAGTGTCCATATACAAATTTTTATATTCAAATTCATTTGGTGCATATTAACTGCACAAAACTAATGATTTTATGCCAGGTACAATTCAAATTTTGACAGAATTATAGTTAACTCACATATTTTCAATAAATAGGCACTTGCCAAAACAATTTTTAAACATTTCCATTGTAGATGTTACATACACTACTGAAAGAACTTGTACGTGTAAATACCTTCTTTATACATATAAATATATATTTAATATAGGCAAAGTTACTTACTTGTGGGCCCTAATATCTTTATCTCCTACTCTGATAACAACATCGGAGTTTATTTCTTCCAAGAACATTCGGAGTAAGTCTTCACCCAGTTTAGAACAAGCATCATAGCCTTTATAACTAGTTAATCCTTCTGTTTCTGAGCTGTGTCTGTCTTGGGGATAATTTCTGTCTAATAATGTGTGGAAACTAATTGGTCCTAAAATAGATGAACTTACATCAGACACTTCTGAGTAAATAGTCTCAGAATCATCTTCAACATCACAGACTGATGGCCGAGGAGGAGGAGAATAGAGCAGACTTTTTTCCAAATTGTCAACAGTGGTTTGAATAGATTCCCTTTGGTGATCAGAATTTTGGTTTACCAAATGTGGCTTCTCAATAGAATCAGACTGTTTCTCAGCATTTACATGTTCCTGCAAAGTTCTTGATTCTGATGATGTTTTAGGCCAACTTTCACGTTTATCTGGGATTCCAGAAACTACACAGTTTACTGCAGACTTTATCATTTCCTCAGCAATTTTTGAACCTGAAGATTTTGTTCGTGGATCCAATGCTTCTAGTGAAATTTGAGAATCTACATTTACTGATTCATTTGAAGATCTGGATGTTAAAGATTTTGTGGGTGTATCTAAAGCACCATCTGAAGATTTCAAAGGTAAAGTTACTGATTCTTTTAGAACTTTATTTGACACTTGTTCATTTTCTGAAGTAAGATCTGTAATAGCTTCAGCTGATCCTTTAAAGTTTTCTTTAGTTTCAAAATTATTTGCATTTCTTACCTCTTCAACAGAAGGTAACTGCAAACCTGGTACCATAAGTGACTGCTCATTTGCAGATACAAGTTTCACTACTTCTTGCCCAGAAATACCTGTGTCATCATGCTTTGTACCAGCAATGACTAGCTCTTCAGCAGGGCTTCTCAATAATACTTCATTTGTACATATTAAGTTTTTTTGGTTCTGATGTAAGGGTAGTACAGCACTTGTAAGTTGTTGCTCTGAATTACCATCATCTGCAAACTGACTTGTTGCTTTAGTTAAATCTTTCAAGCTTGAATATTTTGTCTCAAAAATTTCAGTATCTATGTAGGAATCTTCTTTAAATGATTTCTTTTTTTCATGCTTAATCTCAGCTTTTTGTTGGATTTTCTTAGTTTCAACAATTTTCAATTGATTCTTATCACCTTCACAACTATATTCTTTTGTGTCACTCTGTTCAATTTTTTGTCCACAGGTTTCTTCCAAAGAGTCCCTGCTGGGAGATCTTGAAGCCAGTACAGGACCACTCACAGGAAAAGCTAAAGCAGTGACATCCTGTGGTTTTATTGAAGGTTTGACAACTATATGATCAGGTGATGAACTCACTGTCTCTTGTTTTACTTCCTTACGTTTCATTATTGGGCTCATTGGTAATAAGTATGTCTGATATGTGTTTACAATCTTGACAAAAGCATCAGGTTCTTCGTGTTGTGTCTCAGATTCACTTGTAATTTCTTCTTTCTTTTCTGACTGTAAATATGTTGACGGTACAGGTTCCTGGTGCTTTATTGGACTTAACTGTATTTGTTTTTCTTGTTGGTGAACCTTTCCAGACAGTGATTCTTGAGGCACTGAGACAGCTTCATTGAGAAGTCCACCTTCTTCCAACTTTCCAGTGTTTTGGTCAATAAGACTACTGTACATTTCCTGTGCAGCTCTCACACTATCATTCATTTCTCCATTTATTTCAACAAACATGGATACTGACATCGGATTCTTCTTTTCTTTGTTTTTCTGTTGAGTTTCTTGTAATTTCTCAGCATCTTCTGAAGTAATTGAATCAAGGTCTACATACATGTAACACGAGTTAACCTTTTCAGACCGTGAACTTTTTCCATTAGCTTTTTCTTGACTTATTACATTTTGTCTTTTAATTGCAGCTACATTTGAAGTCTTCTGGAACTCTTGGGAGGAATCTTCTTGTGTATCATCAACACCAGTAGGAGTAGCATCTATGTACATGTATACACCTTGCTGTTTCTGATGCTTCTGTGTTTTACCTGTAACACTTTCCTGTGGAACAACACTTTTCATGTCAATATACATTGGAAACAGTGATCCTGAACATACTGAAGAAGACAATGGTTTGTTTTCAGATATATTCTCAATTACTTTTTCATTATGGGAAGGTTTCATGCATGTACACGTCATCACTGATGATATTAGGGAAGAATGCATGTCTGTATCAGACATCAAAGACTGGGTTTGAGACATAAAACCAGAGTCTGTCATGCCTCCATCAACATGATGACCTGAAAAAGTTCGTGCATGAGTAGTTACTACACTAGGTTCATTTATTTCAACTCTATCTGTCAAGATACTTGTCTGCTCATGAAGGAAAAAGGACTCCTTTTTCTGCTCCGTTTTTAGTTTTGTGTCTAAGCTGTCAGACAGAGGAGCTATGATGTCATCTTCTTTTTCTATCAGAGATTCAGTTGAGTTTTGTTGTTGAGAAGAACTTTTGAGTTCAAAAGTGTCACTTCTGGGTATACTGTAATTTCTAATTTGAGGAATGTACTGTCTATCTTGTAAGTTATCTACAGAAGATTCAACGTGGCCAGAGGACAGTACGGAGCTTTCAATGCTTGCCTCTAAACATACCTCAGAAGACAATCCCTTTGAAGTAAACGGATCTTGAGAAGGTGCTCCAGCTGAGTTTAACTCTTTCCTACTTTCTTGCTCAGGTACGTTGATTCTCCAAGCAGTGCAACTGTCATCATTTAAAATATTACATTCTTTGACTAGCTTCTCATTATCTTTGGTTTCCATGACTAGGTGTAATTCATGAAGTGAAGTCACACTGTGTACATCTCTCTTTGATTCCTGTTGAGTGACTGTCGTTTTGAGAACTTCTTCAGGCACACAAATGGCTTTTTTCTCTGGAGACAGTGGACTACATGTAGGTGTTATATAAATATCACCATTTGATGATAAGTAGCCACTAGAAACTACAACATTGTCTTGTTCATCAACTTTAGACGTAGAAAATGTCTGTTGCATTGGAGAAACAACACTACTCAACTTCTCAGCTTCTGAAGACTTCTTGCTCAACCAAACAGCCTCACATTCATATCTTCTGATGTCATCTTCTGAGTAAACCTTCCTTCACACATAAAATCATAGAATAAATTAGAGGTTTTGTAAAGTATTTATAATAATTATTGTACTACACTACTCTAGAACAGAAATCTCAACTCTTATCCCAACCTTTCAATACACTTTATTTAAAACTTGTATTGAATTAAAGATGACTGTAAGAATAAGATTATATAATGAAATGACATCATAAAAAATACAACATGAAAAAGGGATATACCATGTTACCTCAAAATCCATCATAGATACAATATAATTTTTTAACGTGTTTACAGAAATACTGAATACAATGTTTATAAAGGTTATCATTTCACTGTATAGGTCACAGGTTAGGCCTCAATTAGAGTAGTATGTTCAGTCTTTGGCTCCTTACCTTAAAGTGAACACTGAATTGTCTGAAAGAGTTAAAAGAAGGGTTACTAAGATATAGTTGTGACTGGTGTCCTTAAACTCCTACTGGGACTTCTGTTGAATAATGAAGATATCAAATAATATAAGATATGACAATGAAAACAGAATTGAATACAGTGTCCAATATTTTTAATTTTTTTAGTTCCAGTCCATGAACTTTTTTAAATAAAATACTACAGATTACATACAATTCCAGGTCATTAGGTCAGAACAGATTTAAGTTGTGGTTTGTTTGTTTTTTAAAGCATAATATAAAGTTGGTTTTGTTTCTAAGTTTATTCATGATTCAAAATTAAAATTAGTATTAATTTACACAAATATTGGTGAAAAAATACATCAGTTACCTAGACCTACAAAATAAGCTGTATTTACTTGTGTATGTGTGTGTTTGCATGTGATTTTTTTTTTCAATTTATGAAACCCACTACTAATCTTACAAGTCAAAAACCAGCTTACAGTAATAACAAAATTATACTTTGTTAGCCTTAAATCTCAATGTACGTATGAACAAGCTCTCTTATACAGAGGCTCTGTTCATCACTGTCCCAACTACCTACTCTCAGTTTACAGTAACACAATTTTCTTTAAAAATAAAACCAAAAACCCTATGATTAATACATAAAATATGACACTAATCAAGAGGCAATTCCTTAAAAAAAACTATTAAATAAACCTCAGTAAACAAAATTGGTATACAAAAACAAATTAGAAAGAAAAATTACTTCTTAAATTTAGATCACCTCCACAGAAAATTTAATTCTGTGATGTGAATACATGACAAGCTTTGCACTCTAGATAAATATATGGAAGGAATAATAAGTGTGGTGAATAGACTATGTTAATAATATGTCATTAAGTATTGTCAGGAAAACAGTAACAGAACAGAAATTTGCATGCTCTAAACCATTTAATATAAAAGGTTTTGATTTGTTGTGACTAATGCTAGCCTGGAATTATTTTGTTCTGAACTCTACAGTACATCTAGTTCTATCTTGGAAAAAAAAAACTGAATGATCAAGAAAGGTTTTGTTTATTTGTTATAGCACAATGAGCTATATGCAATCTTTCCATCACATGGAATCAAGCCTTGGATTTTAGTATTAGAAGTCATCCATAAACTTACTGCTGACCCTAACAGGAGATATCAAGAAAGGTAAAAGAAATTTGATAATTTCATTAAAATTTCCAGTTAACTGCTTCAGTTTGTCGTTTAATATACTGATAAATGCGAGTCATAATCCATTTTTCTTTATTACTTAACATGTAACAACAAAGGAAGAAAAAGAAGCAATCATAAATCAAAACCCGAGACACAGGGATGTGATTATAGCAAAGCAGCCAATACTGAATGATTGAGTGAAAAACTTTTAGCAGTTTAAATTTGAAAAGTTGCACTATAAATACAAAACAAATATGCATTATGCACAATAATAATTCAAAAAAAGCTTTTAAATGTACGAAAAAAGTGCAAACATAATTTGGTTACCTCACTGCACTAAAAATAATTTTACTTGCTGTTCATTATTGATATTGCGATTATGATGGAGCTTAATGCCACCCATAATTCAGATAGTGATTACAAATACAAAACATTGTCCAGGAATGTCTATATGACCTATTAAAGTAAATCTTTATTTTATTTTTTTTTACAAGTTACAGCTTTTATAGTAAGGAAGTTTATTTTTTTAGAACAGGTTCGACATTTCGATCCCTTGTGCGATCATTCTCAAGTACACAAGTTTTAACAGTAAATCAACATTTAACAATCTAACAATGTATATAAATTTTAGAATTGATAGTGGTTACTTATACATGCACATATTAATGTGCGTGAATTGACAGATTTTTCATTTATGGATGAACAGAATAAAATAAACAAAAAGTAAATAAATATGAAAATTTAGAATATCTTATATGAAACATTTGCACAAGATTAAGAATGTCTGGGGTAATAATGATCAAAGCCATATATAGATGTGCCTAGGTATTTGTTAATTGTTGGATTGTTTGATTTTATTAATAAGGCTTCTCTAATTTTTCCTCAGTTAATGTCAGGTTCATGTTTTAGTACTGTGATTTCCATTCAGAAAAGCTGTGGTTATTTTTGTTCACATAGATACTCACCTCTTCACAGAACAGGCAGCTCTAATATCTCGTGCTGCTGCCAAAATTTTTTGCACGTGCCAAGCATTTGAATGAAACTCCCACCTCTACACATAATAACATGTACTGTGCCAATCCATTGATGGAAGGTGACACATCTCCATACATAGTGCTCCCTTTGAGCACTTTCTTTATACCAAGAGTTCATTCTTGATGAGGCAAAAGAGACACACAAGAAGAGTGGGCAGTTCTATGAGGAGGTGAGAATATCTCTTAAATATATTAACAGGTAGCATAATGCTAACTTAAGAAAAAATGATACTCACCTCTCCACGGAACAGATAGCTAGAATCCCACACTGAGGAAATGATGGAAAGACTGGTTTAAGAAATTAAAAGGATGAGCTCCTATTTGAGAATATAGAGACTGAAAATGAAACTCCTGGAATATTTGCCCACTAGTGGGGAAGGGACCTAGTGAGGCATCATATGATTTCAAGCAGGGAAAATTCTTCAACCAACACAAGTCATAGTGCAGAAAAAAACACTGTCAAAAGAACCTCTTGCATGGTGCTAAAGTGTCGCAAAGGTGGGAAGAATGTAAAGGCTGCTCAACCAGCTTTTATGTCTCAAAGGGTCAAATATGTGTAGTGTGGCCAGGGTAATAAGTCAAACTGTAATGATGAATTGTCTCAGACCTGCATCCCAAGTAGAACCACCAGGAATGGCCCACTTCTTAATGTAAATTGGTGGCTTGTACTCTACTTCCATGTAAACACTCCTGCTCTACTTCCAATTGAGGAATAAATCCACTTGATCTCATACCAGTGGAATTACACTGACCCAAATGGTACTCTCCACATCAACCCCCCTAGCAACTTGATACTGAAGAAGCAATGGCTCTTCCAATTCAATAGAAGAAAATTGGAAGGAGGAATTTGCACAGGGAAGAACACCAAAGAGTTGCATGGACCAAGGAGGAATAATCTACCACCTACATAATGTCCTACACTGAGAGATTTTGCAATGGGTTACTGCAAATATGGATAGCAAGAAGTGACCAGGTGAAGGTATTTTGTGGGTTCCATTAACTCCAGTGTGTGTGTGTGTGTGTGTGTGTATGCACACATACATATTTGTATTCTGAGTTATAGCTTTTTGTGTGTGAAAGCTGCAAGAGAAATAATCAACACATCACCTCTTTACAGTCTCTGGGATGACTAGAGAATGGTGATTGAATGAAGATGAAACTGAGAAGCAAAAGAAACATAACTATGGTGTAAGCAATGTGACACAAAAGCACTGGAGCTGTTCACATTCCTGCCTGCAATATCTGATCCAGGGGATGTCAATACCCAGCGACAAGAGAAGCTATGAGATGACAAACTTGATGGGAGGTGATATGAAGATGATGAAAGGAGTATTCTCCCATGGAGGATTAGAAAAGCCAGATGAACTGTTTAACCCAACAGGTCAAGGTAGAAAAAGGGGGTGTTGAATGGACCATCATTAATAAACCAACCACTTGTGGTGTTAAATTGCAAGAATGGATGGTGGAAAGAGTGAACAAGAAAATGGGTTACTCTGCAAGAAAACCTTCCCATCTAACATGGAGCTGGACAAAAGCCACATGTTAAAATGAAGGTATAGAATATCACAGAGAAAGATGGACATCTGAGGCTGATGTAAAAAGGGACCTCCAAGCTCCAAGATGGAAACAACAGAGGATCTGGGATTGCAAAAAGGTTAAGGAGGAGAAACAACAACTGACCTGGCCAAAGAGGGACAGTGAAAAAACCACTGAAAATAAAAGTATTAAAATCCAGTGTTATTAAGTTGATGAAATATTTAACTAGCATAATAATCTTTCCTTATGTTAAAATAAAGAAAACACAACCAAATGTTTACCACTCTATCAAAGAGACTTTTTCCAATATCTGAAAAAAATGTCATTGTTATTTTTAAATCTGAAGAAACTGTGTCCACAAAACAAATATTTTTTTAAAATTAAACAAACAAGAAGCTCATATGAAATGGACATGTCAACTAAATGTGATGTTGTTGTTTTTTCATTGGCATACTTATCTAACAATCTATTTTGGATTACTTTCAAGCCTGTTCACTTTCAAATTGTTTTTGTTTTATTAACAAAATGTCTTCAGGTTTTAAAATCTGCAGACTATTTGATACCTTATTTTTCATTTTACATACATTCAATAAAGTTGAAACCTTATCTCTGGTTTTGACATTTTTATTGATCAGTAAAAGATAATCTGGACTATAATGGCAAGATTGCTTTATAGGGTGATTTAACAGTTAGTTGCATCTTGAGCTGGGCAATTAGTGGAATTTTCTAACTGATTATTCTCACATAAGACTTGTATAGTCGGAAAAGTAATAATCGTAAACACTAATTTTGATTATCTTATTATTTTCATGAGTCATAACACTTACTGATTAAACTGAACAACCTGGAATTAATAAAAAATAATAATGAGAAATCATAATGGCAATATTTCTATTACTTGGTTGGAATAATATTAAAAAAAGTAACAATGGTAAACACTAATTCTGATCAGTTGATTATTTTCACGACATTAATTGATAATTGATAATTTCAATTAATCGATTATTTTACGATAAATTTACATTACACTAATTGATGTAATCAGTATTCATACATAACCAACTATATCAATTAATTAAATTAATCATCCACTTCTAGTTGCATCACACTTAAATCTTGTGTAGATAATATTTGGTTTGCTTTACTAAGACTTATTTATTGTTTATAAGTTTGTACACCATAATTATTATACACCAATACTCTTACATTTATCCAATATAGATTAAATCTAAAAAGCATTACTATATTGCTCCAAGGAAAGTAACTTTTGAATTATCCTCTATATTAACTTGGATAGAAAAGGAAAACCTTAATAGGAGTTATTTGTTTTGGAATTCATGCAAACCTATATAAGACTTATCTGTGCAGACTCATTCTCTAATTTTGAACTAATAAACTATAGAGATGGAACCCACCATCAACTCTTGGACTATTCTTATCTGACTGAACAATAGGATTTGGCTGTCACTCTTATAAGTCTGAGAATGCTAACCACTAGGTCACGGTCACCCCACAAAAGGACTTACTTCATAGCAGTTGAAGAAATACAATGTATATAAATTTTAAAGAAAATTTCTACTCAATGTATGGCTGAAATTCCTCAAGTTATACTTTTGTATTTATTATTTTTTTGTAAAACTACAGAAGTAATGAAAAAGTGAATCTAAACAACAACAAAAAAATGTGAAGTAATTTATTTCAAAATGGATAATATACTAGAACTTGAAATGAAAGGATGAACAAAGTATGTCAATAATACATAATTCTCGATGTTACGTGTAAATGAAAGAAATTGTTTATTTCTTTATATTACAGACATACTTTCTAATTATGTTCTAAACATTTCTGATCTACTTCCTTATAAACAAAAACAACCAAGGAAATATTATCATCACAAGTTTTAATATTACCTTCTATTTTGGAGTAATTAAAACACTCACAGAAATATTCTTGGAAAAAAAAAATTAGTTTTTTCCCTCAAGAATATTCTCAAGATTTGAGTGGATTTTTTATATCAAGAAATAAGGCATTCATAAAACATCTGACAGTACATCGATGTAATCAAGAGGAACTGTTAGAATACAATGTTTTTTGCATTTGTTTAATTAAAAATAAAACTACATACACAAAGAAAATGATTTCTATATGTTAATAACTATCTGTTTATGGCTAAAATATTTCACAATCAATTTAAATACATGATGATATGGAATAAAAGGCTTTGAATACAATAGTTCTTATTAAGAAAACAAAATGGATAATCACCTTAAAAAACACAATAATTCCACATTATCCAGATTAGAATCATAGATATCATTTCTATTCTTTTGATTATGGCAAAGTTCAGTGTAAAATGTCGGCACCCGAACTCTTAGTATGCCCTCGTGAGCTTTAACTGATAAAGGTGTTTGTAAAACTGATGACTTGATAACGATATCAGAGAATGATCCTTCATCTAACAACCTGTAAAAAAATAACAAATTGTTAACATAAAATACAGACAAAAAGGGACCATCTAGTCCTTCAAAACTGTCCTTACACATCCACCCTTGGGAAAAGTAATAATTTAAACCCACCCTATATTTTTCAGGAAATCATCTTACACTCCACTAACATTGAGAGCAACTCCTCCTGTAAATTAAAATGAAGCTGAAGTCTTTTCCACATCTTCAACTTTTGTATACTCTCTTCCTATTTGGTTTATAATATAGTACAAAGACTGTCAGAGGCCTTTATACTATTTATCCCCTGATTAAGTTTCAAAACTTAAATAAGATCACTGTACTGTAAAAATATTTTCAGTATAAAAACTTTATAGTTATAATTATACTAACTATTGCTAATAACATCAATAATCCATTTTTGTTTATAGTGTAACATTTGTTAATATTTCGGCAAAACATTTATAACTGAGTGGGATATCTCAATATAATAGAGTCTGATGAGCTATATATTCTCTATGTAAGGGTGAAACAAATATTAAAATCTTGAAAATTATTATGCACACATTAAACCTTGAAGTAGATAAATCACTTTCTTATTGTTAGATACTACTAATCTTAAACAAGTTGTATGTTAATAACATTTAACATGATACAAAATGAAGAAAAATGGCTATAATATAGATTACATAGAACAGTAAACATATTTTAATATACGGAGATTATTTACCCTTAACATGTTACAAAATGAGTGATCGAAACTTCCGTTGCTTAATATAAATCTATATTTACTGCTTAATGAACTTCTCCCAGCTACATACAAGTTGTTAAGCATCAGTATCTTGCAAAAAAAATAGGAAAAAAATGGTTTACTGATTATAAAAAAAGTTTTGAACAAACAATGAATCAACTATTTATAAAAAAAACTTTAAAAAATCAAAAACATTCTGTTGCTTTATTACACTTAACTAAACATCCCTATAATTCAAACTACCATACATGTATTCTTTGTTCTTCAGCTATATATATAAAAACTAATCATCAAAAACAACAAATTTTGAAATCATTTGCTGAACAATTTACTTACTTAAGCATGTCATTCTGCAACTTCCTCTCAAGTTTGGTGCGTAATTTTTCCTGCTCCTTTGCACATTTTCGCAAGAAGCCAGTACTGGGTTGTGGAGGGATTCCAACACTCCCCACCAGGCTAGCCATTGGTGCATTGCTAGTTCAACAGTTAATCTGCATTTCCTCTTGCTCCATGTCAAATCTTTCAACAAAACCAAAATAGCAACAAAATAAACATAAAAATACACCCACTCATACAGAAAGCCCACAAATGGTCAACACATGGCTACATACTACACATACACTAATTAGGGAAAGATTTATGTACATATAGCCAAGATAACATCAACCAATTGAATAAAAATTTAACAAGCTGATGACAAAGGCAAAAAATAATTGAAGATTACATACTATAAAACTTAAAAGAAAAACACTAGATGAATTATATATCTAAATAATTAAAAAAATATATTTTCAGCTTAATGAATAATAAGAAATGCTTATCATTCAAGAAAAAATATATAAAGATAACACATGCAGACAAATTAAAAATAATCAACATCAGTTAGAAAAACAAAAAAGAAAGAAATTAAACATTCAACACATTCTAAAGTTATTTTCAAGCCTATGATGAATTAACACATATATCCAATAAAGTTACAAGTACACTTGTTTAGTCTATTCTAGCTTTATGCTTAATGGATAGTTACTTGATACTAATTACTGTACATGTTGTATATCAACCCAAACATTGTCAGTGTATAAAAACTCTTCAGACAGAGACAGACAGACATACATGTACATTTAAATGTGTTACCAGCTTTACTCTCCAGATCATCTTACATTATTGAAAGTTTTAATTAGGTAATCAAAATTTCTCTCATTACTACTAGATCTATAAACAATATGTTACATAGTTTTTTAGACTAAAAACTGAATAACCTGCTTTTTAAATTTTTGTTTATGAACAATATATATATATATATATATATATAGAGGAAACCTCAAGGAAGAGCATAAAAGTATTAAACTTAAAGCAAAATGCACCTGAATACCTACAACAGTATGGAGTAGTTTCATCAAAATAAAAGTGAAAATTAAGAGTCATGGTTGTAAAAACAAAAAATATAATAATTATATGATACTCCTCCATGCTTCATAAAATGAGAATGGTTTGTTTTTTACTTCTCTTGGTGCTAAATTATTTTTTGAGCTCTATTTCTTAACTAAATATAATAGATGTACAGATTAATCAAATTAATCTTTAAATAAAAATTTATTAAATGAGTAGCTTTTAAATTTGTTGTTCAACTTAATTTTGACAGTTATTCATGCAAAAAGATGCAACTTATATAAACAAATACCTAAAATAATCTTAAAACAAAAAAGTTAATTTTATTATTTGAAGAAAATGAAATTATTTCTGAGCTTTGTAAAACCTCTTAACTTTAGAGGTTGAAATAACAGTCAGCAATCAGCAAGTTACCAATAAAGAAACTCTGAAAATGCAGATTAGTTTTTAAAACTGCAGTTTTTGATTTCCAAATTTCCATGTGACAATGCTGTTGAAAATGTTTTAATGAAATGTAATTGAAACATTCTCTAGGATTACACTAAATACATGTTATGTATAATGATTATAATCATTAAGAAATTACAAAACAAATAATTTCTTCTTAATCATAATTAAGTCAGTCAAACAGAGCAATGAAGCTAAATATATAAAATAAAATAATAAGTATGCAATACACACAATATTCTATTTCTAGTCAGAACTGTTGAGAGTGTCTTAATCATACAGTATAAAGTCAGTATTTTTAAAGCTCTTTTATTTAACTAAATAGTTTGCATAAAATTAAATAAATAAGATTCAAACTTCTTACAAAAGGCTATACTTTCTGCTGTTTACTTAATCTTTAATGTTTGCACACTTCAGGCTTTTTATATTCAACTCAAGAATAATGGTAATCAAGCAATTTCCAAAAGCAAAAAATATATATATATATATATATTTCCTGTTAGAATAGCATAGGAACCATAAAGTACCATTTGGTCCTTTAAGGCTGTCACTGAAAACTTAAACTCATACTTTATTTTTCAGAGAGTTAGTGATTCCCCTTTCAAATTCTCATAACATACTGGCCTCCACTTCTGCCATTAGCAAGTCATTCCATAAGCCAATCACCCAGTTAGAAAAATAAAGATGTCTTAATTAGAGCCTAGCCTATCTTTTCCAAACTGGAAACTGTGTCCTCTTGTCTTCAGAATACAATACAAAGAAATCAAAGGCCTTTATCATATCAATCAAACTATTATGTTTCATTGAACACTGTTACAGTGAAATTCTCTTAGGAAATTAGCTTTTCCGTGCACATATTCAAATACAACTGATTCTACTGACCAGATGACAAAAGATCTTTGACATTGCCAATACAATTTTAGCCCTATTGGCCCATCTTCCCCCATTCAACAAACAGAAAATTAATTATTAAATATAGCCATGATCCCTCAAATATTCATCAAAACTTTTACTTAAATCCTGTAAAGCTGCAGCCTCTACCACTTGCGATGGTACTTTGTTCCATCATATTTACTGTCCTACTAGAAAAATAAGAGCTGCAAGTAGAAATAAGGCTGACTTTTTCAAATGTTAAATATATGACCTCTTGTCCTACTTTCCTCAGAATTCAACACACTAAAATCTTATACCTCAGTCTTATCAAGTCCCTTAATAATTTTGAATACTTCAACAAGACCACCTCAAATCCTTTTCTCTTCAAGAGAGATTAAGTTAAAAAATCTCAACCCATCTTTCCATGGCAATGGACCATCCTATGGAATCATCCTAAGAGTCATCCTCTGAATCCTCTCCAACAACTCAATGTTCCTCCAAAGATAAGGGGACCAAAACTACACACAATACTCCAAATGAGGCTTAACTTTTATAGCTATCGCAGAGCTTAAAATAGTTTACTCGATACTTTTGCTTTTTTCCTATCAAGGAAATCATTCCAGAATTCCAAACATTACACATGTGTATACCTTATCATTAAACATATTTGGAAACCTATTGTAGTACCATTTTGCCTTCTCTGTGAACTTCACAAACACTAATATTTTGTTTTATAAGTTGTATTCATCAAATAACCCTTGTCTACATTTTAAGTCATTATTATACCTAATCTAAAGACAAACCTAAGTAGTATTTTATATAGAAAAAGTTTTTATAATACAATATATGACAATCTTGTATTCTTCCGAGTTGATTAAATAAAGAACATGAAAAAAAGCAATTATAATGGATTATATTTATATTAAAGGAATTCAGTTTGTTGAAAATGAAATAACAGTTTTGATAAATTTGGATGAAATGATATCGATGAAGAACTGTACAAGATGAGGCTTATGATAATACATATACATATGTATGCAAAGAGGCTAAGTATGAGTAATGGTTTATTTAATATATCTTCAATCAAAGTTTAGAAAGAGACATTTAATCAGTGATTCTATTAATCTTTAACTGCAGGAACGTGTGCAGTGCTTATGCATTACTGGCCATTTATTGTACTAGTTTAACACTTCAGAAGATTATTTTCCATTGTTATATTAGTATATTGCTGGGGTATGTTGTTTTCTTATAAACATAAATACTTAAAATAGTAGAACATATGAACCAATACAACTTTCATAAAAGACCCAAGGGCTATAAAATGTAGGTTAAGATTCAGATAGGTCATAACATTAACAGTCATTAACACCAAGTTTAATCTTTGGGTGCTGTTTTAATTGGTTTTGGTAATAAACCATAATATATATATATATATATATATATACGTGTAAAACATTGGTTAATAAAACTACGAGTAATGGATACATGGAATTTGCAAGAATATTACTTTATCATTATGAACAAATTAGTTAAATTACCTGATATAATGCTGTTACTGTTACTCCTGACACAGTACACAGGCAGGAAGCAATATTAATGATTATTATAATACTTCCTTTAAGTTTAAATTGTAGTTTCTAAATTATAGGCCTCATAATCATATAGTTTGATAATAATGATATTGATATTAAAATTCTTATATGTTTTAATTTTCTATGTTTGTATTAGTATTATAACCTCTAAAAAGGTATATAATACTGAACTGTGTTAAATTACGTAACAATTACATAATGTCTTGATCAAAGAACAAATAAATTAAATTGCATATTTACATGCAGTTGCACTGCACTGCAGTAACCTGGACGAAATTAAAAGAATTTACATCGGATGATCTAAAACCAACTGTCAGAGTCACTTCAAAATAACTTTTATTCTAATATAAAATTAAAATTTAAAGCTGCTTTTACTTTTAGTTCTAAACTTAGTCTTTTAGTTTCGTTAATGCCATTTGATAGTAACAAAAAACTGATAATTTACTTTAATGACAATGCTCTTTCACACATAAGTATATTTTTGCCCAATTTATATAGTTAGCGTATCTCTTACTAAATTTTCAGTCAAACGTTGAGAATCACCTCAGATACGCATGATAAAGAAAGCGCAGAGCACATAAAAAAATCATAAGGCACCACCATAATTAAAGCGCCACTCAGGGTATGTAGCGACGGTTCACAGTAAAATTTATTATAAGATTCTTTGACTTTTATTTATATAAAGTAATATTTTAAAAGCTGAAATAAAAATGTAATCACAGTTTTTAAAATAATTGTTATACATTTTATCTAAACTTTAAACCTGGCTACTGGTAAGTCAAGCTTGACGATTAAAGCAGACCAAAACTGCTTTTAGTAGTTGGAATTGCTTGTGTAAATTTTGTATCATCCCATTTATCTGTGTGTAATGTACCTGTCACTGTTTAGCAACTGATATGCTTGCACTGAAATGGCTACAATTTAAGAGATGCCTTATCTATCTCGATGATATCTTGATGTTTGGTTGCACATTTCATTCTGCTTAAGACTTAGCATGGTTATTCAACATAAAACAGACTTGAAAATGAGACCAGAGAAGTGTTAATTTATGCATACACAGGTGGAAGTTCTAAATCATATTGTGAAAAGGTCCATTGTTTCTAACAACTCTGTGAAAATTGCAGTGGATCGAGACTGATTGCAAGCCATGACAAAAGAGAAAGAGAAATTTGCACTTATTTGTAGGTTTTGTTTCATGTTACTGAACATTTGTGGCGAATTTCTCCAAGATCATTGCATTAATTGATTATTATCTGTTCTGATTAAAGTCAAAATGTGTTTTAAATTGACTGATGGCTGTGACTGTGCATTCCAATCACTTGAATATGCTTTAATCGAGTCTCCAGTGCTAGCACATATAACAATAGATGGTCCATTTATCCTAGATGGTGATGCCAGTAATAATGGAATTGGAGTGGTATTATGACAGTTTGAGGACAGGGTAGAACGTGCAATTTCATATTAGCTAGATGATGACCTCCGCGAGTAGATAATGCACAACAAAGAAAGAACTCTCGTAGTTGTAATTAATAATATTTGTTAAGCATTATCGCTACTACTTCTGTGATATGAAATTAACCATCTAGGTAGACCCAGCACCAGTGATTTTGTCTAATGAACTGTGGTATTCTTAGAAAATGTACAACAAAATTAAACTGAATTCTCTGACTCTGAATGAGTTTGTAGCAGAAAAAAATGACCGATCAAAATGGTAAAACAATGTGAAAAGCAATCTTTATTAGATCTAAATAATCAAAGCAAACAAGTGCACTAGATGATACTTATAGCTGATGGAAAGAGAGGTTTGAAATCTGTATATGCTTTTGAAGAGATTTTGTTTGAAACTGAAAGAAAATAGCATTGCATGAGCGAAATCAATAATGCCTTCCCTCTCAGAACACAGGTGCTACCCACATCACATTTGGCCATTCCAAAAGTAAAATAAAGAGTGACCTGTTCTCAAGTATCATCAGGCCTGTCAATGGATGATATCACTGTACTTCCTTACATAGTGTGTCCTACTGTACAGCAATCTTTCCCATGAGAAGGCACATGTGATGCCAAAAGGGAATGAATTACATCAATAAGTCTACTTCAAAAGCAATCTAGCCACATTCCATAACTAACATTCTGCTGCATAAACTACACGCATCTAGAAACATATATGCTAGAAATTTTGTCACAGTCCTAGGTGAACATCAAATGATTATCTCACTCAA
Organism: Limulus polyphemus; assembly: GCF_000517525.1. Classification (NCBI taxonomy): domain Eukaryota; kingdom Metazoa; phylum Arthropoda; class Merostomata; order Xiphosura; family Limulidae; genus Limulus; species Limulus polyphemus. The sequence continues at coordinate 125,149 of NW_013667351.1, read as the reverse complement.
CTAAACAATAGGAGAAATACTAAATAACTCTCCATACTACATATTTCCCCTCTTCTTGACCTTCAGACTGTCCTGGCTATCACTAGCTTAAAATCTAATGAAATAAAGAAAAACTAAAACCTTATATTTATCATGAAATCAGGCTAAGCTGGTCTTGTCTTTAACAAAAATAATTATACCAGGTAAATGTGCACCATACTGTTTCACAGTAGTCAAGTGATTATAATGCCATACAAAATACTAAATTAAACAGAAATACTCTTTAACATAAATAAGTACAAACGTGGCAAAATAAACAGTTTAATAGTGAGACTACTTGAATTGTATCACAATATTAGCCATGATGATGTATGGTGAGGAAAACACTCTAATTGTACCACATTATTAGCACTTATAACATAAGACAAATAAAATCCTTAATAACGAAAATAATGTGCTCATTTAATATTGTTACGTCTCTGTGTTCGTTGATTAATTTTCCGTAGAAATTCTTTCCGAAAAACTTCAGCAATACAAGTCCTTTCTTAAATAAAACTAGTTTATTCTTTCTCAATACAACTTTGCAATACACTTAATTTCCACAGTCACTTTAACTCAAACAAACATTATAATTCACAACGAACGATTCACACATTTTACTTACTACCGCGCTTGACTCAATTGTCCGTCTCTATCTCTGTCTGCAATTCAATTGTTACTGTCACTTCTTGTCGGTCTTATATATTCTAAAAGCGTACATCTCGTCTCTTCGTGAATCTTCTAGATACTCATCACGTGTTAACAGAGTCACGTGACTTCCGCTGTCGTAACAATATTAATATATAGGTCATGGGTTCAAATCCCATCTTTGAGCATGCTCGTCGCCTTTTCAGTCTTAAGAACTTTATAATGTTATGGTCAATCCCACTATTTGATTAGAGTAGCCCAGAAGTAGGCAGTAGATTTGCCATGAAGTCTGTCACTTCTTAATTTGTAATGGCTAGCTAGGTAGCTCTGAAGTACCTTTGAGCAAAATTAAACAAACAAACAACATAAAATATTCATAATGAGAATTAGCAAATATAACACTTTAATATTTGAGTAAATAAATGCATTATGCTAATATAATAACAGGTAGGCAAACAACGATTTATAATCATAATGAAGTGATATATTTATGATGGAATATACTATATCTATCTACAGAACATGGGTCTGTCTTCTTCATAAACAAAGAAGACAGACTAATGTTCTGTCGAAATAGGTAGCATGTTCCATCATAAATGTATCACTTCATTATTCTTATAAATCATTGTTTGTCTACTTATTATTAAAACACTTTAAATATACCACAATAACAGCAATGATAACATTTGACAAATAAAACTTTTTGATAATGAAAACACTTTACTCATGTCACAGTGATAATTTTTGGTAAAGAAACGATAGCTAATAAGTTATTGATGAGAATAGTAACATTCATTTTTCCATACACAAAGCACTTGCTTAATGAAATGATAAAGGATAGGTTATCAATGAGAAAAGTAATGTCATATAATAACATTGTAAAACTGAAACATTCTCGAATGTATAGTTGAACATTTGTTGACTGTTGGGTGCAAGTAGACCTTTTTATATAGAAATATGATTATAATAAAAAAGAAAAGAACTATCACTCACACTCATTGTAGTTCCAACAGCAAATTCTTGAGGGCCACAATGGACTTCTTGTTGGAGGTGAGGGTTTGCATGATGTTCTCCTTTGCATAGGCCAAAGATTTGAAGATCTAACCTATTCCATCTGGAGCCAGCAGATCACTTGATCTGTCCTGGAAATGTTCATTTGTTTTATGATTGTGCCTCCGCGCATTGTAGCTACCGAACTTTGCAATGGCATTTGACTGTTGTCGTCTGCTAAATGGCAAGCTTCTCCAGAATTTCTCTTGGAGCTGTAGTTTATAATTCTGTGATGGTGGCTGCAATTGAGATAACTTGCGTGATGATGGTGCAGCTGTCAACATAGAAGTCCTGACGTTAAGTGTTAACATCCAGCAATGTCGAAGATTTCACAGCTGCAGATTGTGTTGTAGGCATCATGGATATTGGTGCCAATGACGTCATGTTTTTCCAGCGATTGTATTTTACCAAGCTATATTTAGCTCTGGTCGTTTAAGCTTTTGACATGTAGCGATCCTGCCAAAGGTGGGTGATGTTGATTAGCTATCTTTCCTCTAGTACAGCGTTTCCCAAACTATGGATCGCGACCCACTGGTGGATCGCAAGCGGAATGTTAGTGGGTCGTAAAAAGTTATACTGTACTAGAATTACGCATTAGCTTCGATTAAACGCTGTCTGTCGAGATAGTTCAAGACTCGGGCTTTCATTGCCAGGCTGTTGTTGTATCAGCGATGATATTTTTAAGACTGTTGATACTTATGTCAAAACAAAAGGTCTTGATTGGAATAAATATGTTGGAATATGTACGGACGGCGCACGGGCTATGTGTGGTAAAAACAGTGGTCTGGTGACCAGAATACTTGAACTTAATCCAAACGCATCATGGACTCACTGCAACCTTCACAGAGCAGCGTTAGTATCAAAATGTATATCTGATGATTTTAAAAATGTTTTGAACACTTCCATTAAAATAGTGAACTTAATAAAGTCAAAGCCATTGCAATCGCGCTTATTTGAGAAGTTGTGCGAAGAAATGGGAAGCAATCATAAATCATTTCTTATGCACACAGAAGTACGTTGGCTCTCGAGAGGTAAAGTGCTAACAAGATTTACAGAACTCCGCGAAGAAGTTGCTATATTTCTGGAAGGTAAAATCGATTTTGCGAGATATTTGCGCAACGAGGAATTTGTTCTGAGACTCACGTATTTGGCAGATATTTTTTCAAAACTAAACGAACTGAATTTGTACTTGCAAGGAGCAGAAGGTATCAGTATATTCGCAGTTCATGAGAAAATTCGAGGTTTCATGAAAAAACTTATTCTATGGAAAAACTGTATTGACAACCGAAATTATGACTGTTTTGAAACATTTCAAACCTTTGTAATGGAGAATGAAGCAAAAGTTGATGACGATATAATCATTGAGATATCTGAACACTTGAAAAAGCTGAAAGAGAGTTTTGAGTTTTATTTCCTTGAAGAAATGAAAAATATCCAAGAGAAAAAATGGATTATGAACCCCTTTCAGCCTGACATAACGAGTGGGATGTCAACAAAA
>NW_013667351.1:116659-121367 GCF_000517525.1 Limulus polyphemus | reverse complement strand
CAATGTCATTATTGACATTATCAAGAAACAAGCACATCCTTCACACACGCCTCATTATTAATCAATTAGATAGTATTTATAAGTTCTGGAAATGTTATTGAAAATACGTGAGTATTTTTAAATGTAATTGAAATACGTGAATATGAATAAATGATAATTTTTATTTTCTTTCATATGTTTTTGCCCAGTAAATTTGAGTGGGTCGCCATAAGCTGTGGTCGTGAATAGAGGGTCGCGATTCTAAAAAGTTTGGGAACCCCTGCTCTAGTATATCACTACTAAATTAGGGATGGCTAGCGCTGATAACACTTGTGTAGCTTTATGTGAATTTCAAAACAAACCAAACCCAACTGTTGAAACAATACATTCTAATCATTATAAGCAATGTAGTTGAAAATTATATTTAAATACGTATGCTCATTACTAGGTATACACTTTTAGTTCTTAGGTAGTTTGCTTTGATCGGAATTTAAAATCAATTACATGTAATGTACGTTATACCTGTATTCGTTCTGATGGTTTCCAAGTTGAAAAGTTTGTGTTGTTTTCGATACTGAAACAGTATGTAGTAGCATAAAATTTTGAGTTTGATTGGTTTCATAAAATTTTCTGTAGGTTTGAGTATGTTATATTAAAACAATTTTAAATATATATATATATATACTAGCAAGACACGTGGTGATATAAAGTCGCGATAGAAAGGAACGTACAAGGACTACACTTTGACATTATTTGGCCTATTTTAAGTAGCGCGATGCCACTAAAAATTATTTACTTTTTGGAAGGGTAGCAACCCTTTCCAATACAAAATATTGATACTCTCAAATCATAAATATATATTCAGTTTGTGGATTGCGAATTTCCAAGATGTGGATATCCTTAGTAGTTAATTTCATTGGAAAACAAAGGAATGTGGATAAAGTTGATGCACCAGGACTATCCAAAGAGGGATCTGCAATGAGTCGTACCCCAACCATGGTAAAAAATGTGTGGCGTCTTGTAACAAGTGAGAATCCACAAACACAAAGGTCAGTGGCAAAAGCCATCCATGTGTCCCAGGGAACATTATACAACATAATCAAGAACAATCTGATCATTATCTGGAAAAGTAACACAAGTCACGTATGCAAGTTACTTCCACGACATGTCCAGGAAAGAGAAGCCAGCTTTAGAAACTAAGAATGATATCTAGCCATTGAAAAATGGCAGTACGTGATGGCACTCAACGTAGTACATATACCTTGATAACTGAAACAAGTCTTGTGCCATTTTCGTCCAGTAAACAATGAAAACAATGTTGCTGGATACTAGAGAGAAATGTTGTCTATGAAAACACGTATGGCTGAACTGTATTCTGTGTCTACTTGTGTTCAATAAAGAATTATTTGTGTTCATTTCTAAATTGTGTACAGTCTCCTCTTGAAAGTCAATAGAAAATTCAGTTTTAACTATGCCTGGCATTGCCAGGTGGTTAGGACACTTTACACGCAATCAGCAGGTCGCGGGTTCGAATCCCAGTTCCACCAAACATGCTCGTTCTTTCAGCTGTGGGGGCGTTATAATGTATGGTCAGCCCCACTACTTTTTTACTATTTTAAAATACATTGTGTTATCAGTTGGATCTCATCATAGAGACAAGAACTGGGTGATTGACTCACCAAAAGCATCACAAGCTTGAAAAGCTATTATTTTAGATTTGGATATGGTACAGCCACAGCATGCCAGTTACCTGTCTAGTTTGTACTATTATTTTTGCCTCCATCACCATGCTGATGACAATTACAGCTAAGAGCTCAATAACCACATGTCCAGAATTACAGACCAGCATTGGCACAATGTCAGTACTCAGATGGATGACTGTTCAAGTCAGTGAAATCTGTTTATCAGGTAGAAAACAACTTGCTTCATGAATATCTCGCTGAACAGATGGTGCATTAATGACAATATGTTGAAATCCTTGTTGATCCGTACAAGACCATAGTGGATGTATCATGCATACTGTGGAATTCACAGCAGTGAAATTGGTCATTGCTCAATGCTATTGTCAAGTTTTGAGGTCACTACTGACCCTTATGGCTGTTGTGGAGCTAAATAATCAAATTCAGCGGCCATTGTAGTTAGCTTCTTCTTCTGCTCCACTATCCAGTTTGATGGAGAACCTCAAACTATGTCATCACAGAAACAGTCTCCATTATAGATGAAATGTGCCAGAGATAAGTATGGTCTCACAAGGGCTCACTTGGAATCCCCTCTGTAAACTTGTCAACGAGAATCTGATTGCAGTATACAGATGTCATGATCAGGAATACCTTTCCATGTAATCTCTTTATACCATTTATACAAGTGGTTAAGTTTTTTTGTGGGCCCACGTCTATAAGCTTTAACTCAGATCTAAGGATCGCTTGGTTCTTCTTATGATCGAATCTGTGACACAACTCAGTGACAACTGCATCTCAGTCATTAAGGTGCTCCTCATCAAAAGTATTTAGGGCATTGAGCTCTTTGCCACCCACCCATGCTCAGCATCAACTATTACAGAACCTAAAATCATAAATAATATTCAATGTTAAACTGGTACACAATTAAAAACATTTTATTTAGGCCTATGTATGGCCTTCAAAAAGTTGACGACTATATATGTTTCGACGTTACAACGTCATGATTTTAACTTTATACACAAGTGCCAAAATACTATAATGACAAAACCTGTCTCTGTCTATACTTGTTACAAGTAACAACTTGCATGGGATGTTTTAGGAAATAGTCTAGATTTTCTTTTAACATTCCCTTAAACACTGATAGGTTAACCTGCTTCATATCACGAACTTTGTAAAACAGTGGTGCAGGAATCCTAAAGAAACCATCCCATTTACTATAACATTTTACCATCCTATGTTTCTGCCTGAAGGAAGTACCTGTAGAGATCAAGGTATAGCAGCAAAGGTTTTTCCTAGCAATCCATCAACATCTCAGACTTAAGAATGGATCTCGAGAATCATGGCTGAGGAAAGTTATTGATCTAAGAAAGGACCTTTCTTATTTCTTAATGCATTCTAAGACTGCGTCCCCCTATTACTTTGCAGAAATAAGCCAGAAAATCATATGTAAAAGACAAAGACTTAAGCACACCCACATGAAACAAAGAGAAATAAAAATATTTATTGGTTCATAGGGAATAAGAATACTTATTGGTTCACATAACAACTACAAACTGTTTTTTTACAGATACCGACCAGCTTTTTCTCTGATGTGAACAATCCAGCTGCTGGAGCAAAACGAGTGTAGCATGTCTTTACTAGACAATAAACTGGAGATCTGTAACAAATGGACAAAATGCAAGGCTATTGCGTTTATATCATGCTGATCCGTCGGATAAAAGTTTTAGTGTGGTATCCCAAGTCGGTGATTAATGCAAGTTCATAAATACGCACATCCAGGCCCTCTCAGTGGTTCAGAAAGGCCCGGGCTACTTCTATCTTTTCAGGCCCCTGGCTATAATAATAAAAAAATTATGATGCGTGAAAACAAAATAAGACAATCATTAGCCCAAGCAAAAAGTGAAACATAATTTGAATAGTTCTATTTAACATATATTTATTAAAATCATTTAACATTTAATAAATGCTTCTCTAACCTTTTCCTGTGTATAAAAACAAGTTGCGAAACTTAACAAATGACATAAAACAAGTGTCTAAATTTGAGGCACCTTTGAGCTTGAGGCCCAGACCAAATGACCCCCTGCTCCTCCCCCCCTCCATCTAACTGCCCCTACTCACGAACATTCACAAGGATGTCAACTAACTACAGAATTTCTGCGTAACCATTTGAAACATTTACTTAATTATATTGGAATAAAGGTATATTCTTTTCGAAGTTATAGAGGGATGAAACAAATATCTTTTCCAACATTTATAACGATATTTCAGGTTTATGTTTCTTTAATTGCTACTGCACTCTTTTATAGTTTACATTCTGTGCATTTCCTCTTCATAAGATACTAAAATTATTCCAGGTCTACAAAAGCAGTTTTCCTTCACATGATATAATGATGTCTAAAATTGAGTTAAAGTAAACCTTCAAGAGGCTTATTCCTAAGGGTTTTATGTTCTATTATGAGTAGTTTATTGATTTTTTGCATATGCACAGTTGATATTTGATAGATTTAACAACTTAGATATAAGGTACCATTAAAGATGGGTACTTGTCAATAACATAAGAAAATTCATTGACGAAAATCATTAAAACATATTCGCGAATATTGTTTTTAACTGTCTTGTAATATGTGAAACATACCATGTTTTTTCTTTTGCTCTAGAAAGGTAAATATTCACTTCTTTCTTTAAGACATTTTCATAATTTTTCACATTTATATACATTAGAGTAATGTAAGTATAACTAACTGGCTTTGGCCTTATTCTTGAGCCAGTCACGCGCTTTTCTATATCACTCTCTTTCTAATTTTTAGATCTCAACATTTTGTTATTTTTGAAGAATTCCCTTAGATTTGTGCTAATGACTTTTTTTTTTGGTCACATTAGTCGTGTGAAAGTGTGGAAGTACCGAATAATATTTCTCCTCAATTTTTGTTATTGAGAATGACCAAGTGACATTGGAGGCAAATGCATTCTGAAATAATTCACTTTATTTGGATAAGCATTTAATGATAAATTCTCGCAGAATTTTTTTTTTTTTTTTTTTTTTTTTTTTT
>NW_013667351.1:111659-116649 GCF_000517525.1 Limulus polyphemus | reverse complement strand
GCTATTCTAGTAAATTAATTACTACTTTTAGTTTGGTAATAAGCTATTTAATGTAATTAATTCTCGCAGTTTTTTTTTTTTTTTTTTTTTTAGTTTCTCTCTTTAATGCTTGCGAAGAGAAATATTTTATGACAAAAGAGGGCGCACAATGTTATGGAGATTTTAAGATGTTTATTTCAGGCGTCAAGTATATGTGTTCGAAGTGTTAAAATAAGTCAATTTTTATTATTTAACTGTTCCTGTGATATTTCGTTTTGATTTTATAATACAAAGATTTGTTAATAATCATATTAGAAACAAAGAAAAACATGTCTTCAATGGCTAGATTGGCATATGGTTACAAGAAGAAACCAGATAGGGATGCTGTAAGTTCACTGAACAGCTTTCAATTTCATAAACTCGAAAATTACTAATAATAGTTAATAGTAATATTAGTAAGGGATTTGGCTATGCTCTTACTGTAGTATCTTTGTTGTTTTATTATTTATGACCTATGGCACAGATATTACTTTATTGGTCTAAATCATTTGACATTGAATTTCAGAGTTTTTCTATTTATAATAATGAATTTAGATGTCTGTTGTAAATATTGTATTTTGCAATTTTTGATACTAATTACTATAAATAATAGTACTGTTTATTATTAGTAATATATATGCTTGGTGTTTAGTATGCTTAAGATGTTAAAACTAAAACATAATAAAAAAATCTAAAGTACAGCAATTCAGTTCTGCATTTTTACTAGTTACTGTCATCTATTATATATTAATATAATAGTAAGAATAGGCAATACATGCTGACAGTGATACAATAATAGTGAGACTACACAGTGCATACCTTAATTTTTAATAGGCCTTTTGTTGCCTTAGAATTGTTCTCTGCTGAATTTTTCATGTTTAAAAAGAAATAATACAGGCAAGAAATAAATGTGAATGCAAAATAAAAAATATTTATAAATGTTATTAGACCCACATATGAGAATGTTTTGGTTAACTTGAGTGGAAAATAATTCCAGGGTAGGCCTACTGAGTACTGGGGTAGCACTGCTACTAGCAGTGCCAGCCGTGCATTACATACCTTTACGCTTCGTAATTATAGAACTCAGATGACATTGGACTATGGAATTAGAATTTTCCTACTGTATTTCTGTTACTTTTAGTACTTAACTAACTATTTGTTAAAACTAACAGTTATCTTCTGTATCAACTATAACAGTTAGGAAGAAATATTTTTACAGTAATTAAACAATTGGCAATGACAGTATTATATTAGACATTTCTTTATACATTCTTTGGGATATTAAAATGTCTGAATTAAGTCATCTGTAGTTCCTCTCTGCTCCAGAAAAATAACAAGCCCATTTCTCTGAAGCTTTTCTTCATGGTTTAATTATTTTAAACTCAGTATTACCATAATAATATTCTGTTTCTGCATTATTTCCAACAAGTCAATATCCTTCTTGTAAAGAGGAAACTAAAAATAAAAGTTTGATTCAAGATTACAATATTTTTTTTTTTTGCATTTAAATTCAAAATTTGTATAAATAGATCCTATAATTCTGTCAGCTCATTTTACTACAGCTAAACACTCAGCTATAGGCTTCTGTGTTTTACCAAACATTATGTCTTTTTCCCCTCCACAATACCTTTATTGATATTCTTCTCAATCAAATGTTCATATTCTAAGTTCATCAGTTTGCATTTCTCAATATTGAAAACTATTTTATTGAATATCTGCCAAGCATCTTTCTTTACATTATCAGTCATTTCTAGCATTATAATCTCTTCAGCAAAGTTAGAAGTACTACTACCAAAGAGGTTGTCTAAATTTCATCATAAATAATGAACAACAAAGGATCCAAAAGCACATCCCTTTCCAGAAGAATCCTGCTAAACACATTGGAAAAATTCCCATTTATCACCACTGTTTGTTTTTTCGACATGTACCATCTAAACAATCTAACTTTTTCACCAATATCACAAGCACCTAACTCATTAATTAATTTCTGGTGTAGCATTCTGTTAAAGTGACTTTCTTAAATTCAGAAATATGAAGAACAAGAAAGACCTCCAATGGTGCTCTCATCTAATGCAACAGAAGCTCTCTTGAAAAATATAAATTAAATCAATCATGCTAGAAAAACCTTTTAAAACCATATATAATATAGCAAAAAAAAAGTGTAACAAACATTATAAACATATATATGTGTGTGTGAGCTAGCAAACCAAAGAAACAGTACATTAACACAATATAGTATACTTATCACATTCCTGGTTTTGAATGGTGTTTGTTCACAATGTACACTTGCTGATATATTCAAGTTAGTGAAATTACATTTGTCTTCATAAATAAAAATAATAAATATATATATATGTACTTACAATTATTTGATAATAAAAGTATAGGGATATTAAAAAGTACATTACTTATAGCACTGTGATCTCTGTCACAGCAGACCTAGCTGCTTAAATCTCTTACAAAAAAATTATAAAAAAATTTTTTTCACTATTACTGTTTTGTTTTTAAACTTAAGAATATTAGAAAATCATCTAGTAATAATAAGTGTTAAAAAATGTGCATTTGGAAAGTTTGGTGAATTTGCTACATTTTTTTATTACTTTGGCAAAAGTTGGATGGTTTTTATATCTATTTTATTTGCTTCTTGATTAAGAATATATGCTTGCTTGAATGTAAATCACATTATATTTTATTTAGTACTGAATCATTTCCATTGTATTCTAAAATATGAGTGTAAACATGATTCTTTTTTTCATGCTTTAAAGTATTATTAACAAATTAGTGATTTTGTATTTTTCATCCACTAAATAATATCTGAAATGCAATTACATGTTCAAGCTAAATTTATAAAATTGTATAGTTTGATGCATAATTAATCTAGAAATGTAAGGTATTCTTTATACAGGTTTTAAATAAAAAGGTTCCAGAAAACCCAAGATATAGACATGTTAGAGCTGTTGTTGACAGTGGTAAGTATGTTTTCCAAAGTATTAGTATGCATGTATTTAACCTATATGTACTCAATGGAATAAAATCATTAAATATTTGATTTTATTAACTTTTAACAATCACTTCAGGGAAAAAAAAAAGTGATGCTTCTAACTGTCAGAATAAATTATAAATATCCTTTAAAAGGTTATACACTTCATATTGAGGCAATCTTCCAACAGGGAAGTAAATTTATGGAACAAATTGCTGTCTCAAGTGGTAGAGGCTGCAACTTGACAAAAGTTTAAGAAAGGGTTAATAAATATTTGGAGCATCAGGATTGAACTCGATGATTAGTTTTCTGTTTTTGGAGTGAAAGCAGGTGGTAGAACCTACTGAATGGGTCGAAAGTACACTCAGTGTCATATAACATATCAGATATATAATACATATATAGAAAATACCAGTCATATATTTTAAGTGTTAATGCAAAAATAAATCCACAGCACAGAACTTAGCTGCACCAAAAAGGTTCAGGCAAGTTAAAGCAAATCACACTGGTAGTGAATAAATAGTAATACATTATAAAGCTAGCTTTCTTATTAGTTCAAAGCTCAAGTCAAGGGAAATTTTAAGGTAAAGCAGTTGATAACTACACATGCCTTTTTGCTTTCTTAATTTTTATCATCTAGCTAAAATAAAGGTGTTTATTCAGCCTCTTTAATCATTAACTTAAAATAATCTTTTTTTTTTTGTTTTGCATATGCAAACTTAATAAAATATTTATTGTACATAATGTTTTGTATGATATTACATAATTGGATTGCAACAACATTTCTTCAGAGCAGTTTTAGTCTTGTAACAACAGAATAGAGCTATCCTGTTAGATTTAGGAGTAATAGTATTATAGAGGTTTGTACAAATGATGATATGTAAAGAAGATATAGTAAAAAGAAATTACACCTATGTATATATAAAAAAAGAGTCTAACAATACAAATATGCTGTACACGTATATGACTTGTACTACAGATCACTCCATATATGTTTGTTAACATTTAAAAATTTAATAATAGCACTTATCCAGAGTGTTATGTAAAAGTAAACAGTGTATGTTAATAAAGCAGCTTCAAAGAAGATGATAGCAAAGCCATACATGTTATGATATTGTCAATCTAATAAGTACATTTTCTTAGGTTCTAGTGTGAGAAAATATGTGGAAAGGATGCAAGAAATTCAAAAAAGTAAGTTTTGTTATCTCAACAACTTGTATGTTCATATCTATAGGATCTACTAAAAATTGACAACATTAGATACATTATAACATAACATGCAGGTAACAGGAGACCATTTGGTCCTTTAAGACTTCTTGCACACCCACCCTTTGGAAAAGTAAAAATTTAAATCCACTTTTATTTGTCAGGAAATCATTAATTCCCTCTTAAACTCGTGTAAAGTGCTGACCCCCACTACTTCCATTGGCAACTCACTCCATAAGTCAATCTTCTTGTTGGAAAAATGAAATTGTCTTAACTGGAGCCTAGCCTGTTTTTTCCAAATTTTTAACTTTTGTCTTCTCATCCTGTTATCTTAAGATTATAGCACAAAGAAATTGGGGGCCTTCATGCTAGCCCCCCTCCCCCCGATAATACTGTAAGCTGCAATAAGATCATGTTTTACCCATAATATTTTTTCAGAGAAAAATAAATTAAGAGGTCTTAACATATCCTCATAAGATAACCCTTTCAACCCCATAATCATCCTAGTGGCCCTTCTCTGATCCCTTTCCAATAAATCAATATCCTATCTTAGATAAGGAGACTAAAACTGTAAACAGTATTTCAAGTGATAATATTTGTACTGAGAGATAACTACCTTTTTTGACTTGTAATGAGTATATATATATATATATATATATATATATATATATATATAATAACAACGACACTCTCTTACTAGTACGTCTTACTAACTAAGTAGTTACTTACCAACCAACCAACAACTAATTACTTTTCTTTTACTTTACGTTAACTTAACGTTTACGT
>NW_013667351.1:107227-111649 GCF_000517525.1 Limulus polyphemus | reverse complement strand
TTTATATATATATATATATATATAAACAGAACACTGCTTCAATGGCTTCAACAATGTATTCACCACAACAACAAGATTCTTTTCTTTAGTCAAATTACTTATTGGGTTCCCATCTATAAGTTTGTCTTCCAAAATATGATAAGTTCATAATCCAAATGCATTGTCTTACATTTATTATAAACAAAGGTCCTTTGCCAAATGTTTGTCCAACTTACCAACTGATCCAAGTATTTCTTTACAGGGTACAAAATAGTTTGGTGGATTTAACTAGCAGTTTCTGCTAATATGGTTAGCAATTATCAAATATTATCTTTTTAACATTCATCATTTTAACACATTATGTCAACTAAATCCAGCACTAAGTCTTATCTCTTTCTAAAGACATCCACTAATAAAAAAGGTAAATGGTATGTTTTTATTCTAATAAGACTTTTATCCAGCTTCAAACCCTAATATTGTCATTTTATGAACAAAATAGTTCCTGGTATATAAAATAAAACTTCAAAACTGCAAGAAATTCCAAACACCTCAGCTGTCACAAAATAATGCAATAATCAAAGTGACTTGAAGATATTGCAACTGAACAAGGTTGCCACAAATCGTTTCTCAAATTAATCTAGCTTATTTATTTATTTCTATTTTTTTGGTGAAGTCTCATCACTCTCTTCACAACATGGACTTCTTGTTTTTTTGAAGAAGTAAATGTCTAATGACTTTCAGCATTAATTACCCTTCTCGCCACAGTCATCCTTTACTGCACATGTCATGAGGTTTTTAGTGAGTTCCATTCAAAATTTAATTAAAGTACTTTTTTGTTCATGTTATACCATATCCTAAAATCATAGCTAATACTACATATTTTAATAGTATATAAGTTTTAAGTTTTTAATTTTATAAGTCAATATTTAAAAATATCCTGAATTTCCCCTAGTGTGAGAAATATGAAATTTTTTCGCTAGACATCCCCTCTTCTCTAATTTATTTACCACCTGTCCAAGAACTATGAAATTTAATGTAAATTACTCATTATAGTAATGTCATCACTCAGATGTAGCATTATTTTCATAGCTTTCAATTTTGTTTGATTACAGAGCTGTGAAATAGAAATTCATACACCTCTTGTTGCACCAACCTGTCACATCCTCTCTTTCAGGAATTGTCAATAGTTCTCTCTTACACTAATACTATATTATTTATAACCAATAGAGAGCCAAGGTGTTCATATATCAAATGACATATTGTATTGTGTTGTTTTCTGTACAGAAAAATGTTAATTTCTCTTTCAATATAAGTTTTGTTCTCACTGGAAACACAGATTAACTAGGATGAATTTGTAATGGCTCCTGTTGCATAGTTAGAAAGCCAGAAAAAATGTGATATTTATGGGACATTACCTGCTTTTTTTCATGTTATTATTCTATGTTCTTTGGGACATTATTTGATTAAATAAAAAATTATTTAGTACAACAATACTATTAATATAAAGTAGTAGGGTTAAGTGTCACATACAGTTGACAGCAAAAAAAAGAAGGCCCAGGTAAGTACTTTATTTTTTGTTTTTCATGTATATTCTTTATTATTATAAAAGTAACTAAAATGTAAAAATAGGAAACTGTTTAGGTTAGTTAAGGTTAGATTAGGTAAAATAAATAATAATAATATAATAAAAAATTTTCACAAGGCGTGCTTGCAAACAGCCCTGAGTATCTCTTGGGTAATGTAATTCGATAGCATAACATGACCAGCACATTCCCCAAGCGATTTACAACTTATGATAGTGCAAATAGTAGACACAGTTCAAAGGGCAATACAACAATAACACTTAAGTACAAATAGATGTGTACAGTTACAAGTTTATAGCTACTTAGGATAAACAAATCTAGTTTTGTGTTACAATTTTAAGTCATTCTAGGAGAAAAAAGGGTAATTTAGATTTATCACAAATGTTTTTTGGTGGTTTTAAGGTTGACCAAAATAACAGATAAAATATAAGGATTCACCAATAAAAAAGTCTGACATTTATTTAGGAGGTTTTAGGGAATATGCAAATGAAATTTGAGATTTTTCTGGTGAAGAAAAGAATTTTTAATCTTATCATGAAAACCACAATACACTTGGACTGGTCAAAAAAGACTGGATATATTCATGGACAAATCTTAGTAAAAAGTACTTCATTAAAAAATCTGATATTTCCGATAGTGTACATTACCCCCTCTCACATAAATAGCTATTCTCATTCAGTATATATGCCCTCTACATGCAGACATTTTTTGCACATACCACAAACCTTCAATCTCCCACCCATCTGAAATTGACTGGTTCTGATGTGTCTTACGTATAAATCATCATGCTACAACCCTCCACCAATAAGAGTGTGACATACTCTCTTGATGAATGTGACACCCTGTATTCATTTCTACTGAACTATCACTTCTCATTTGGCAGTACTCGTGTCAAGGCATTTCTCTTTTTTGGTGCTCTTTGTATTGTTTGAATTCGTGAATTTAGATAGTTTAATCTCCGAAGTGGAATTTCTCCATTATTTGTTTTTTTATGTTAACATAGTAGACAAATTTTTCAGTTAATTTAATTTCCCAGGCTTTTGTTTTTCTTAATCTCAAATATATTTTTTTCATCAAACATATGTGTTTCATAATGAATCTAAGTTTCAAATGGACAGCAACTGCCTGTTGTAGAAACCTACAAATGTAGAGGACGATGTTTCGAAAGTCTTCCACCTTTCGTCTTCAGAACTTAGACTTCACTGAGACCTTGACTGGGTAAGCTTTCTTTTATTTCTCTTTTCAGGGGCTTTTTCCCTTTTCTGTCTTTTTGTTTGTTGCTACTCATTGTCTGGATGCCACTCAGTGGCAAGTGGTGCCTGACTAGGTATTCTTTAACCATTCAAATCCGCACTGAAAGACCATGTCGAATTACATATTATGATTCCATGGCCATAAAATGCACACAATGGAGGTGGGATGTTCCACAAGATCACTTGTAAGTTTATCCTCGCAATATGTTTGCTTCATTAGTTTGCCTGTCCTGAACCGTACTCACCCATAGACTATTTGGGTAGAGCAGAAGGGGATAACTGCCCATCCCTACCATGCCTTGTATTTAATAAATCTGAATGGTCTGCTTTTCAAAATTGGGTTTCGTGGTCACCCATTGCACTGTCTAAAGTGTTGTCATTCCTCTGGACTCTCCAACACACTTTCTCCCCCCTTTTCTTCTAGTAGAGTTAGAGAGTCTTTACCACTTTCTAGTTCCAAGCTGCTGGGGTGGTGGACCATGGAGGCATCCACTGAATGTGTTAATGAAATACAAATAATATATATATATAATTTATAAATAAATGATAATAAAACCATTCAGTTAAGAGTAGGATGGTGGTGTTCTGCTGGTGTAGATGACAAGATATCCTCCACTATGTAACATTGGAATGAGCCATCAAAATTGCAGTTCACCCCTTTGATTGGGATCCTTTATCCTACCCCAGACGTGGATGACGGTTCTCAGTGGCTAGGTTTTTGATTTAAGAGTTGAACCAATCAACATAAGTTCTCACACATGTATTATAGATGTCCCTATTCCCTCTCTCACTTATACTCTTGCTACTCCATCCGTGTTGTGGGTCGCGATGGAGGTACTTGAAGGTTACTACTGTTCTTCCCCTTCTGCTATCCCTCGATGTTCTTATTATTCTGAGGATGTTACTGTGCTTGGGGCAGTTCCTGTGACTTTAAATTTGAATGAGGTACTTTAAATTACACAGACATCTTTTTGATGCTGGATGTCAGGATCCTGGATCAATCAATCAATTTCTTTCATTGTTTTCATGTGCCCCGTTCATGGGTTGGCAGGTATGAGATTCCCTCAGGGCTCATGAACTTGAGGTGAAGACAGTATGATTCTCTTTCCTACCCAGATGGCTGGGTTTTGGATTGTAGTTAACTTACCACTGGTATGATCATCTTTCCTATGCCCACATAGATGTCAGTACCTGGTGGCTGGGTTTTGGATGTAGTTGACTTGCTGTGTACAGTGTGTTGCGCCCTAGCCACTCTACACCTAGGGGCACATCCTTTTAATTTTACCCACTTTTATGTTTTCTGGGATAAATAATAAATGTTGTATGGTTTGGATCCCTATCCTGCCATAGTTCGATCTCACATAGTAGACAAATTTTTCAGCTAATTTAATTTCCCAGGCTTTTGTTTTTTTTAATCTCAAGTATTTTTTTTCCATCAAACATATGTGTTTCATAATGAATCTAAGTTTCAAATGGACAGCAACTGCCTGTTGTAGAAACCTACAAATGTAGAGGACGATATTTTTCGAAAGTCTTCCACCTTTCGTTTTCAGAACTTAGACTTTACTGAGACCTTGACTTGGTAAGATCTCTTTTATTTCTCTTTT
>NW_013667351.1:93694-106317 GCF_000517525.1 Limulus polyphemus | reverse complement strand
AGGGGCTTTTTCCCTTTTCTGTCTTTTTGTTTGTTGCTACTCACTGTCTGGATGCCACTCTGTGGCAAGTGATGCCTGACTAGGTATTCTTTAACCATTCAAATCCACACTGAAAGACCATGTCGAATTACATATTATGATTCCATGGCCATAAAATGCACACGATGGAGGTGGGATGTTCCATCTTTCCACCCATATATGTGACATATTTCCTCAATGGGCAAAGAGTATACCTGATTCAGAAGTGGTGCGGTCTCCCAAGTATGATCTTCAAATCCACAGATCTCCTCTAGGGGGAGTATCCCTCGCACTGGTCTTTACACCTATTCAACGTGGTATTCTAGCTATTTATGTGAGTAGAGGTAATTTACCATATCGGAAGTTATAATTTTCCTATACTTAAAATGTATTTCCAATAGGAGAGGAGGTAAGTACCTATCGGAAATACATTTTCAGTATAGTAAAATTATAACTGTGTACAAACGACTTCTGATGTTTACTAAAAGTCTGCCAAATTTTGTGAAGATACATGTACTGTATTAAAAGTTATAGTATTAAAACTACATGCAAGTAAAAATGGTCACATGGTCTGTCCATTCAACTGAGGCTGTATAGAGAGAATTTGTAACTGGCTCAATGCTAAATGTGACTGTGTGCATTCCAAACATCATGAACAGACTACTACAAAGTGTATGTATGTGCAATATATGCATGACAAAGTACTGTATATGCTGTTTGGTGGGATTTTCCAAGAAATGAACATCAGCTATGGCTTTGGTATATCAAACTGAAATGTTACGCCACTTTCACCGTGTTGTGGGAGGTCTTGAAGACAACATACAAGAGAAAGGAATGATTCATACATTATGCTAAGCAAATAGGAAAGTGATTCACAACTGGGGTTGTTTTGTTTCACAAATTGTGATGCAAACCTGGATATTTTGTCCCCTGTTATAGTACAACATCCTCAATACAGCTAAAATACACAAGAGTTTACACTCATCAGCAAACTGTACTAATTCAATAATTATGTCCTTATCAGTAAATGTTAATGCAAATGAGAAAGAACAAAGGCCCAAGCTCTGACATCTGAATTACTCCACTAGTAACAAGGGTCCAGCCTCACTAGACTCCGATAACAAGAACATATTGCTTACTCCCACCCAACCACCTGACAATCCAATTAATTCATCTTTCCCCAACCTCTACCAATGTGATTTTCTTAGCTAGTCTCTTGCATGCCACCTCATCAAAATCTTTTTTGAGAATCTAAGTTAACCAAATCAGACCATTTTCATTGTCCAGATATCAAGTAAAATCCTAAAAAAGAACGACAGACTAGTAAGGCAAGGTTTTCCTTTTCGTCCATCACCAGAAGCAATTGGTTGATAAAGGCTTTTAAGAATAATTAAGTGGATGTCCTGTGTACTTAAGATTTATTTTGTGTAGTTGTAATGACTGATACATTTTGAATTTTTCATATTGATTGTGGTAAGTAAATTGATGGTTTTACAAATATTTATCAAAAACTGTTGTAAACAGTTTGTGGTCACTCCATGCATATACTTGTAAGCTACCCTAAATAGTAACATGAATATGTAAAGCTTAATAAATGTTTTGAAATGTTTATTGTAATCAGATTTGACCTAACAAAATATGCTTTTAATTGTTACCCCAATTAGTCATTCTACTTTTATTTTGTCAAGTAATATACAAATTGAATAGTATTTCCCAGCCAGTTTTCAATGAAATTTATCACCAAGAGAAGTAATAAAAGAACAGCCTTTTTAACCCTTTCCATACTGGTAGGTTAAACTGCACATGTCACAGTTGTTTAGAGTTACATCCAAGATTTAATTTAATTACT
This sequence comes from Limulus polyphemus, assembly GCF_000517525.1. Taxonomy (NCBI): domain Eukaryota; kingdom Metazoa; phylum Arthropoda; class Merostomata; order Xiphosura; family Limulidae; genus Limulus; species Limulus polyphemus. Next base: position 104,450 of record NW_013667351.1, on the reverse strand, counting down.
TTATTATCAGTGTATACGAATAAACTTGGCATCAAAATATAGTTAATGAATCAAATCTTAATATTGTATAAGATGTAATTTCTTAATTTTAAAAGGAAATATATATATCAGGGTTAAATCTATCTTTGTCCTATGGAAAGAAAATTCTTGAAACTCTAATGATGACTTGTTTTATTACACGATAAACATTTACAGTTCACTATTGTTCAGAGGGTTATTTAGAAAGTTTAATGAGACCATTTTAATTGGAGTCTTCTCATTTCCTGCTCTAGTCAATATTTAATTTCATTTGTTACAAATGGACATTGATCTATCTTTAATCATGGAGAAATATTTGTAAATGCTTTACTGCACTTTAGTTGTTCCTGAATAATCAATGTACAATGTAACTACTGAAATTATGTTTTATTCAGGTTTTTTCATATATATTATGCTATATTTGAAAAAATGATGAATAACATATTTTAATGGTTTCTTTTAACTAACATGAAGTTATAAATTCATATATGACGAATTTTGAAACATTATGACCTCAAAGTGAGCTTTAATTTTGTGATAGTTTCAAATTTACTTTGCATTAAAGGTAATAGAGGTGAAGAGGGAATTCAACTGAACTGCAAAGTTTCACTATTTCTTTTTTATTTTAAGTGCATTTTTTTCTGTTTTTCTGCATTATTTAGCAGTTTACTTTTCTGTAAGATATTGATTTACAGTACACGTTTATTATTTCATTTCCTCTGTAGATGTAAAGTACAAAAAAGGAGAAATATTTAAACGAATTAAACTTTCAACTTTTGTGACTTTGGTAAGTGTTTTTTTTTTACATGATTGTTAAAGCAGTCAGCATGTTTTAGTGAAAAAGAGATCATTGTAATAGAACTGAATCAGCTAACATTTGCATTATGTTTAGAGATTAGTAGTATTGAATCAGTTTACATTTGCATTCTGTTTAGAGATTAGCAGTATTGAATCAGTTTAAATTTAAATGTAAACTGATTCAATACTACTAATCTCTAAACAGAATGCGTATTCTGTCTAGAGATTAGTAGTATTGAATCAGTTTACATTTGTATTCTGTTTAGAGATTAGTAGTATTGAATCAGTTTACATTTGTATTCTGTCTAGAGATTAGTAGTATTGAATCAGTTTACATTTGTATTCTGTCTAGAGATTAGTAGTATTGAATCAGTTTACATTTGCATTCTGATAACAATAGTACCAAATAGTTATTTATTGTGAAACATGAAAATAGTTTTAAATAAACTTAGAATATTTTAAGAAAGACTAAAACTTGTGTAATTAATTGAGCTGTAAGTTGTACGAATAATGTATTTTACTATAAAGTAATAATAGTTGAAGACGGCTTGAATGGGTACTGAAGAAAAACTTCAATATAAGTTTAACATAACAGCAAATGTACAATGTTTCGACAAGGTTTTGTCATCATCAGGCCATTCAAGCCGTCTCCAAGCATTATTAGTCTCAAAGTGGGTTCCTCATCATCGAATTTACCAGAAAGTAGTTTTATGCATCAAAAAACATTGAAGATTAGCGAGGACACTAATGTGTTAATAAAACTATGCATTTAATGTTTTAATGTTGTAATATTTAAAACTAAGATCAACAAAAATCTTAATGAAATCTTTACTCCATCAAGGTTTAATAAATTTATAGAAACAATCTCTGTTTGTATTCTAACAATAAATTTGCATGCATTTATATTTTGGACAATATAATTTGGTTTAGATGAATTAGTGTAACACATTTAAACTTTTTGTACTAACTTGTTTTAAGTTATCATGTATTAAGAGTTATTGAGAAACTGTTTTCACTCATAGGTTATAGAAGTGGCCAAAGAATTACAGCAACAAGCAACAGAAAGTAAGAGAGATATCCCAAATTTTAATTTTTTTTATTGTTTCTATATTGGCTTTCTCACTATTAATGAGTAAAATCTCATTGATTTACAAAAGATTTATAAGGTTATGGTTATAGACACTTGAGTAAAAATAGCCTTGTACAAAACTATAGTTTTATTTAACCTACTACAACACTTAAAGCATTCTTATGATAAATTAAGTTTAATTGTAATGTTGGTATAAAATTTACCTAGTGATTTTGTATATATTGTACTTGCATTATGCAAACATATCCATAAACACACACAACTGTCTATATTATAGTTGTCAGAACGTCCAATAGGCTATTGAAAAAAAATTTTTTCCACTTAAGAGTATAAATTTTCCTAAGGTTAGAATTCAGTATATAAAAACTTGGTTAATATTTCTAGACTTAACTGTAATATATATAATTTATATCCCCTACATGCACAAGTATATATACACGTGTATTCATACTGTAGTGTCTGTTCCTGTTTTGTTCTGATGTCAACACATTTCTGATAATGATAATTTAAATGTATGTCTTGTTTTCTACCCTTACAACATCTTAGATATGTTTTAAACAAATTTACTTATTTAAATACATTTGTTTACATTTAAATCTAAGTCTTCTGAAATTTACACAACTTCAAGTTTTTATAATCTTTCAACAAGACTACAGGAGAATAGAAAGTGATTTTGGGTCTTTCAAGCAGTTTTGATTTTCCCAGCCAATGTAATGTCTTTTTTGGACTATAAAATTTTTAGTTTGTTGTGAGACATTATGTATAGCCCTGTGTGCATTTGTTAATGGCAATCTAAACCTCATCAGCCAGATCCCAGTTTGTTTGTTTTTTCTTGTTGAATACTTCTGTACATGTGGATAAAGCAATCAATTGATACAGATATATAAAACAACAATGAATTTCCTCATTATTAAACTCTATCAAGCATGTAACTAAAAATATTTAATGGTGTGCATGCTCTTCACATTATTTCATGTGAACCGTGCAGATTTTAAGAAATCAGTTTCATCAAGCTCTTGTTATTGTACTTTCAAAAGAAAGAACTGTATGAATTAGTCATAAGTTAAGATAACAGGTAGAAAGCATTTCTAAAACTTAAAAGTTTTATTCAAATAATCTAGTTTGTTCACACCAGTATCATAATCTACCTGATGAAAGCTCCCTCTATCATATTACAGTTTTATTGTTCCAGTTTGTAATGTCATTGCTGTTGAATATTTAAAGATTCATATTTGAAAGAGTGTGAGCTTTCACATGGTAGTTGATCATTGTATTAGTGATATATATATATACTTTTCTGGTTAATTTTGTGATAGTGGATAAATGCTGATATTCCAGTAAATACTTCTGGTTTTAATGCAATTTTACATTTACATAATTTCATTTAAAAATATGCATGATGAAATACTTGAAATTCTCTAAATATTGATTTTTTGCATGTTTAATTTGATAGATCTTTTGGAGTGCACTCTATGGATGGTAAAAACCAAAAAAGTTGTCTAGACATAAAGTGGTTAACTGTGTAGATACGAAATGGTTAATTGTCACTGTGTGAAGTCTTTGTATACATTGGGGAGGGATTTTAATTTTGTGTTTTATGCTACTTTAGACACCGCTGTAGTTGTTGCTCGTTAATGAGAAGAAGTGTGGGAAGTGTTCAACCTGTGAATTTTTATGGATATGTATGAAATTTAAGATTGTCATTTAAAGATCTCTTTACATTAAAAATATTCATTATTAAGTTGGTATTAAAAAGTTTGACTTTTAATTATCATTTGCTGACTTCTCAAGATTGAGGAGCATCAGCTAACTTCTTAAGTTTTTTTATATATTTTTTTTTTATGGTTATACCTTCTGTGCTGAAACATGGTGTCAAATTCTTTCACCAACATTCTTTATTGTATGCTTATGTTTCTTAGTTGAGTCTTGGCTCATTCGTTGTTCCTTTTTTTTTTTGTAAACTGATCCTTGACATTTCTTTTTATGCTCATCCCATGCTTTATACTGTGTTTTTCTCTTCTTCACCTGATGAAAAAAGGGCCCACATTTTTTTATACTTCTCTGCAACAACTTCATGTGTCACTCTTTCATTATACTATTAGCTCCGTTCCGGCAGTTTTGTTTTTCCATTCCAAGACCTTGACATTTTCTTACTGTCCCTCTATTATTTGCATCGTTAATTAAACTGGAAGTTAGATCGGTTTTAGTGGAAGTTTTCCTTTGTACCCACTCTCACTTCTTTTTTTTTAATTTACAAAATTTTTATCCTCTTTGTTTTTTTGGAAAGAGATAATGTTCTTTTCCTTCATCTTCCTGATACTTTTTAATTTTCTTCCAGAGATTCATTTCTGCATTCTAGTGTTTTCTTGGTTATTTTTTCAAAGTTTAACATAAAGTCCATGGTTTTGTACTGATTAGGATAACGATATTGTTTCCATGACCATTAATTTTGTTTTGTTCCTTTTTTTTGTGTGGTCTATTCAGACTTGGTTTTAGTTTTTGTTTGCTTAGTGTTTTTAAATTGAACATTCAAGCTATTAGTACATCTGTATTTAGATTATAGTCATTTTTATTTATTTCTTTTTTGCAATTGTTTTCCCTTCGAAAGACTTGGATGGTTAAGGACACTGAAGAGATGCTTTACCATATCTACTTCCCTTTCCATTTGATTATTTGGTTCTTACCTGACAGTTTAGTATCCTATCTTTTTTATTATGTGGCTTATAATGAGCTCTTTTTGATAATCTTAACAGTTGTTTACTCATTGTTATATTGAATCTGAGTGATCACTTGTTCCTGATATCTCTGATCAGTTGCTTTAAGATTGTTTTTCACTTGCCATACGATTTCTTGGTTACCTCTCCTCAAATGCCTCATCTGATTATATACCTTGCAGTAACTGCTCAGATTTCTTTATAAACTAAGCAAATATATGTAAGGAACCTTCTATCTTATACTGAGGTCAGTTTATGCCATGTTTGCGTGTCCTTGTTTTGGATTTCCAGTTACTTCTTGAAGTTGTCTTGCAGTTTTTCTATTTTATTTTTTTTATTTTTTTTTTTAGTTTGGACTAAGTGACATTTTGTTAAGTCATTTTCCAAGTTCCATCACATGTTATTGCTTTATTATTTATCAACCCAATGTTTCTGACACTTGCTGTAACTGATCGTGTCCATGAAACTGCTTATTGCCTCAGATAAGAACTTATTCATGGTTTCCAGCATGATACAAGGGTGATGCTCTTTCTTATATGATGTGGATAGAATCTTTTTTGTGGGCAAAAAATGTTTCATTTCACTCAGCTGTGAGGTCCCTTGACTCTTATTGTTCTATACTTGTAGTTTCCTGTGGACATAGAGGTTGTCAACATTTCTTAATTCTTTTTTCTAATCCAATTGACTCTGAAAGTGCTTAGAATTTCTAACCTACCTTATGGGTTTGTTATGAAACTGAATTTATATGTGACTTTACATATACCCTTGTACTCAAGTACTATAAGGGTTGCTCCATATGTTTATCCACTCCAAATGTAAATCTTCTCGATGATGATTCCGTACACTTCACTTGAATATCACATGCTGAGGCCTTCTAAGCATTATGCATTTTTTTTCCTACTCACATACATGGTTGAGACCTCTAAGTCTCAACAAGCATCTCTTCCCTAATCTTTAAACTATCATATGGCAGAGACCTATAAGTCTCATGCTGCTAATATTCTTATTCAGTATGAGTATTCTAGAAACTTGGCACTCAGATGTACTGTTTTTAAATTTCTATTTTGTATCATTAAAATATGTTCAAATGGGTGATATTTCCCTGAAACACTGAATCATTAGCTATTCTTGAATTAGAACTAAGTAGTTATTCAAATCCTAGTTCATTCTAGAAATGTAAATTTGTAACTGGTAAGTTTTATCTTTTTGAATAATCATTATAGATAACAGAGAGTTTAATGATGTAACATTGGCCAGGGATGAGACTAGTTATGGAAACTCACCTGGAGTACAACAGTATTCTAGTGCACAGAGTGAAGTTTCTGAACTGGATACCACTAGATCAACATTTCAAAGGTAAGACAGTCACATTTTGCTTTTGCATACTTTCAACCAGAGGTGTATCAGGTGAAGTCATTATAAAGATTACTTACTTTTTAAAGATCTCTTCAATTTAATTATCCTTGAGAGATGTGTAAAACATTTAAAAACAAACCATTAAGAGATTTCTACTAATATAAGTTGTGAGGTTGAAAAATGTCCTGAATTTTATCACTTCAACAGTATCTCATTGATATTTGGTGTATCACTTTTGATATTCTTAAAACTATGATGTGTCAGACTTTTCATGGTTTCTCAAGACTAAGTAATGCTGAATATACCGATGCTTGTCTTTTTGTTATAAGACAGCATTAACGAAGTGAATTGCTACACATTTCCCTATTCTGGTATTGTGAAGTGTGGTCTGTCAACTTAATTATTATTATTATTATGTTTTTTTTATTGTCTGTTAAAATGTTATGGTTTTATAATAGTCTGGTTAGAACTTATCTTGTCTGGTATTTTAAAAGTAAAAGTATAATTTTTAAAGAACTTTCCATAGACAGTAAAACAGCTGAAGGAGCTTATGAACACTGAATATTAGTGACTAAATGTGGAGAAACCCTCCGGACGCTTTTCAACACATTGTGGATTCTATGGCACATTATATGATGGACTGTTATTTGGCCAAAAGGTGGCCCAATCTGTTATTAGGTATAGTCCCTCATAAAGTGGCAGGCAAATACTTACTTATCAGTGCATTACAATTGGTTATTCCTTATGAATTACCCAAAATTTACATATAGGGATACTAAAACATATTGTAGCATTATCAAATAAACCAACTACAGCAAATTTAATGTAGTATCCTTTGCAACTGAACTATGTCCGTGTGCAATTCATGGAGCAAAGTAGGCAAATTTATCTTTCAAGCTCATCCAACATATGCTCAGTTGGATTGAGATACAGGGGGTTGTTGCCATTGGAGATGCCTGAAGTCTTCATTATATTTGTCAAACTATGCATGCAAGTTCGGGCACGGTGGGTGGAAGCATTGTTGTAGAGGAAGTATCTGTCCCCATCATTTGCATTCACACCTAGTTCACATTAAAGTCAACTTTAAATTGACACCAAGTGGAAATCATCCTTGCAATAGCAAATGATGCCAAACCTACAAGTTCATGCAGGAAACAGACAAATTTTTTGATAAAAACAACCAAAAGCAGTTAAAAATCACTAAACCTATAACCTGCTCTACAAAAACGTTATTTATTTAATCAAATGCCAAAAATCCAACTTCCAATATGTAGGTCAAATCAAAACAAGCAAAGAACTTCTGGTCGCAAAACACTTTAACATGCCTGAACACTCTGAAGACGTTAAACTGATGGGTATAGAGACAAATTTTACATCTAACAGAAACAGGGAAATTATAGAAGCTTCCTGGATAGCACTATTAAATATTGTAATACCAAATGGCATCAATTTCAATCCTTAGGATTGTTGACTTTCATATGTCTCTGAAAAGACTTTCAAAATTAAATTCATAATTAAACTTACTTTATATTATTAGTATTATTCATGCTTTAAGTTCTCTATAATGGTATTATTTCCTGTATATTGCATCACATTATCATTTTCTCTTACTTTCCACCACTTTTTGCCATTATTTTATTTTTATCTTTATAAAAATTGGTTCACATTTCTTATAACTATTATCACCCTTAAGTCTTATGTACTGTACACACTTCTTTGGCACAAACTAAACTTGACACCAACAACTCTAGCTATGATTGGCTTGTTCTCAAGGCTAACTCATATTGAACATCCAGTTTACGCGATGTCAACATCCGTGCTTATATATTTCATTACACCCATTAAACATAACCTTTTATTCTGCTGAAGAAGAATAGTGACTGTTCAAGAGTGCTCTAGTTTTGGGTCACATTTGATAACCATTACAACTTGTGTATGTGATCCTGTGTGCTAACTTCTTAATCAGAATATTATTATCAAGATTTTTTATTAAATAAAGTGAAGTTAGACATTTTTGTATGAGAAATTGTGGAGACTTTTCACCCAATACCATGGCTTATAAGGCCGGCTATGATGCTACAGACACAGTAGTGGTATAGGCACTACTTATATAATCAACTGGATGATGACAATTGTTATGATGTGAACTAGATTAAGTAAATGAAGTGTAATTATTATTGTTTTTACTTAAGTCATTTACAAGTCATAAGAAGGGTAAGGATTGATATCTCATCGTTTATTTTATTGTTAATTAAGATATAACCAAGTTAAAAGTAATAAAAAAATAATATACTAAACATAGTATGCAGTGTGTGTAAGACAACTTATCCAACTTTGAAAAAGATAAAGTTATTATGTCTAATTTGCAAGCTGTGTATTTGTGCTCATAAATTTTTTGTTACTTTGAATTTAGTGTCATCAGTGGAGTTGGAGAATTAGATTTAAGAAAGGGTGTTAAAAATTCTCGAGAATACAATCCAGTTTTGCTGGATGCAGCAAGTTTACCTTATGTGCTGTTAGATGTTCGAGACAGAGATGCATATAAAGAATGTCACATTAATATAGGTTAGTTTTTAATCATTTCACAAGTTTAACAAATGTTTTGTTTTCAAACTATACAACACTTTGTTTAATATGATAAAACTTGCTCTGCAAAAAAGGAATAAATATGCAAATTAATTTTTAAATTTGTATAACTTGCAAGATATTTATCAATGTATGGGTTTATATAAAATATATTTAAATGTCTATTCTTTACTTAGTACTAAATCTCTTGGAAGTTTATTATATTAAAAACATGGGACTAAGCTTTTGAACAACTTCAAACACAATGCAGTCTTTCCAGAGTAATAATCTTATATAGAACTTTGAAAGTTGAAGTTGTGAACTTTAACAATAAAGTTTGTATTTAGAATATATAATGAGTTACACATCAGGCAATATGCTTGTAAGAATTAATTATAAATAAGGTTCAATTTTGTTGCATTTATATGAATAGTATTGGAAATTCATTTGAAATTGTAACTGGAGTTCATTTGTATCTGGGTCTGGTGGTTAAGGCGCTCGATTCGCAATCTGAGGGTCACTGGGTCGAAACCCCATCCCACCAAACATGCTTGCCCTTTCAGCCGTGGGGGTGTTATAATGTGATGATCAATCCCACTATTCATTTGTAAAAGAGTAGCACAAGAATTGGCAGTAGATGGTTTGACTAGCTGTACCGCTAAATTAGGGATGGCTAGTCAGATAGTCCTCATGTAGCTTTGTGTGAAATTCGTAACAAACCAAATCATTTGTATCTAGATAACTGCATAAGAAACATTACATTTATTAATTAATATGCATGCACGATTGAAACTGTAAACTAGAAATCAATGCCAAGGATTGTCAACATAAGTAATGATTTCATTTTTTAACATATTGTGAAAATCTTTAACACTTTGTAGAGATAATACACCTGTAAGTTTACCATGACTTTAACACTTTGTAGAGATAATACACGTGTAAGTTTACCATGACTTTAACACTTTGTAGAGATAATACACGTGTAAGTTTACCATGACTTTAACACTTTGTAGAGATAATACACGTGTAAGTTTACCATGACTTTAACACTTTGTAGAGATAATACACGTGTAAGTTTACCATAACTTTAACACTTTGTAGAGATAATACACGTGTAAGTTTACCATGACTTTAACACTTTGTAGAGACAATACACGTGTAAGTTTACCATGACTTACCAAAGCATAATATGAATGCTTTATGTCACTACTCCTTGGAGTCCTGAAGGAACAAATCTGGAATTTTAACAAAACTCTGCTAAGAACAATTGTTTTGTGAAACATCTGGATATGTTTAATATGTTATTCTTTTGTTTTCAATCAGCCAAGAATTATCCATATACCATGTTGTCCAGGTCATGCAACTATGAAACCAAAGAATTGTTGGATTTTGTATCCTTTTGAAAATTTGATAAATAGAAAATTATTTTTTAATTATTAAAGATGTCTGTTAGAAAAATAAATTTTCTGATAAAAACATTTTCCAGACAACCTCAGTTTCCTTTCTTTTTATAAGTTTCGTTATTTCAGGGAAAGTCAGAGGATGAAAACTGTGACACATCTGTTGAAAGATTCTTTCTCTGTTTTTGGCATATCACTTACTTGGAAAGTAAAACAAATTCCTCCAGGGCTATTATTGTAATAATGTTACGTGCTTTTGATTTTTCATCTTTACAAGGACATGCAAATTTTATATTGTTTTTTTTTAAGGGAAGGGGAGTTTGCATTTGTCAGGTTTTTTTTTAAAATAATAGGGTTTTGTTATATGATTATAAACTTTTGCATTAATGTTTGAAAGATATGCCATAATTAAAAATTTACTAAAGCAAAAATAAAATTACCTTATATTAAAATATTATTTTTGAGATCATGGCCAATATGGACTTAGAATTTAAGTTTTGATAAACACACACAATGATTTGACAGCTTGCTAGATTATGAACATTTATATTCCATACTTAATCAAACTTTGATACAAAACTTTGAATCCTGTGTTATAGCATTGTCATATCAACTCAGCACTTCAAATACAATCTATACTTAAGTTAACCCTAACCATTTTATAGTGGTATATGTGCCATGTTTAACTTGATAAATCTGAATTTTTGCAACTTATGATAACATGGGAGAACCAAATTGTTTAAATGGATAATGTAAATAGCATTTTAGATGTCTTAATATATTCCATTTATGTTAATATCCATAAGTGCTTAATA